>NC_067466.1:18657998-18831168 GCF_025434085.1 Hippocampus zosterae
GCGATTGCGAACAGACACGAAAAAAAAGGCGCGGCATTCGCCGGCGAAGCGGTTGAGGGGCGGCCCACTGACCTGAGACGCGCGGCGTGTGCCCGCTTGCCTCCGAGAACATTTGAGGAATTCCTCGAGGAGGAAGCGCGATGGATGGAATGAGGAGCTCATTGCGCCCAGGCCTCGTCGGAGAGGAGGGGGGGGGGGAAGTGGGGGGTTCAGAGGTCACGTCGCGCCCGGATGCCAGGGGTCAAGTTTATTTTTCCTGCCGGGAGGGGGCGGGGGATGCCAACAGCCAGTGGAAGAGTGAAGCGGGATTCTGGACATGAATGAAGGGTTATGTGCATTGTGCGGTCTCACACACAAACACACACACACACACACGCACAAACACGCACACACACACACACATACTTGTTAGCATCAGGATGCACCGAAGAGCCTCCACACTCTAGATTCATCCTCGGGGGGGTCACGGCATAACATCCTGCAGGAAGTATATTCGCACGTGCGCACGCGGCATACACACACACACACACACACACACACACACACACACATGGACACTTTTGCTCGAAGAATTTACATTGGAATCAATTACATAAAAAAAAAGAAGACAATTTTCAAGCGAGCAATCAAGACAGGCGTAAAAGAAAGGAAAGAAGGGACAGACGACAGAGGAAGGACGGAAAGGAAAAAAGTTGAAATGGAAGGATGGATGGATGAAGGTATGACATGAGAAGAGGGGACGGACTTTGGAGGTGCATGTTTGTGTGTGTGTGTGTGTGTGTGTGTGTGTGTGTGTGTATGTGTGTGTGTGTAACCCATCACAAAAACTTTCAGTCCCTGAAGCTATTCCTGTAATCTTGCAACAGCCCCCCCCCCCATCTCCTTCTTCCATCTTCTTCCCTGCAGGACTGACATCAAAGGTTTATGCGTTATCAGTATGTGTGTGTGTGTGTGTGTGTGTGTGTGTATGTGTGGCAGACCCCCTCCCCGCTTTATCTCTCTCAAGACAAAAGCTACTCCCCCCACCACCCCCCCAAATAAAGCCACAAAAGCCTGCCTGTGTACACTGGGCAGGCCACTTGATTTTCACGGGGTCGGGTCACGGACCAGAGGGGGCGCCGGCGAGTGAACAACAAAGTCCTTGATTGGGGAAGTCATGCCAGGATGAAATGAAATTGGGGAGAAGTGAAGATACCCACCATGTGCCCCAGCTTTGTTCTTTGACGAGACCGTTTAGAACGCGACTTGAAACGTCGCCGATCGAGCTTTTGCGGCTGCTAACATCTGATTCCTGCGCGCGCGACCTCCGCTGCCGACCCGGAAAATGACTCTGAACGCGGGATAATCATCCAGGATAATCGTTTAAAGTCAAAGCCATTACGGGTGTTTGTGCAGCCCACTGAAATCGTTTCAAACGGGTCCAACAGTCACCGTTTGGGGGCCAATGAGTGTTTTCAGAGTCGATTGGGCAACACACGATGGGTCTTAACGCAGCACATAGCACAGAATAGTCGCTATGTGGCTTTAAGACTTACGACGACTGGAATGTTGTTGCAGACTTTGGAATCAGGAGACGCTTTATGAAATCATATGACCACCGTGTCACCTGACCGGCCTATCGCGTGGCCTTGCGCAATTTATTTTCTTGGTTTGCGTGCGAGTGAGTGTCAGTCCTTTCAGCAGAGCTTGACACTCAGGATGACAGCGAGCGGCACTGCGCCGTTGGACGACGTGCACGCATACGCGGGCAAATGTGAGTGGGCTGATTTCAGAGCCCTGTTGATCTGAGGGACTCCGGAAAGATCTGATCACTTTTTACCACCAAATCAGGCCCCCGTCCCCTCCCCCTTTCCCCCGAAACCAAGGAGCCTGACCACGGCACACCACCCCCGACACCCCCCCCCCCCCCCCCCGGGTGGCCAACACCATCATTTATTTCGCTATTTTCCACTAGAAAGATTGCTCCCGACATGCCTCATATTCTCTCACTTCACGCGAAGGCAAACACTTGTTAGCGTAGCTTGTACGCAGCTGAAGATGGCTTCTAATTAAGTCAGAGCTGCTGGAGGCCCTTCTTTTATTATTATTCTTTTTTTTTTGTTGTGCAAATTAGCCACAGATGCGGACACCCCCGGACACCGAGCGGAAAAATCATCCGAGCAGTCTTGACAGCAGACGCCTCTCAGGAGGAGAGCAGAGGCGGGAATCCCGCCGAGGGACCTTTGACAATTGCTTTTGACACGCCGCCGACGAATTGAATGGAGCCGCACCCGTCAAATGCGGACAATCGCGGATGAAATCGCAATTATAGTGCTGCGCCACCGTTGACTCGTCTTCAATTGGGCAAAACTGAGGAAGGAGATCCCCCTTTTTGGCCCGATGCAGAAATCTGTTCCAAACAGGTTAGCATAGAAAACGCTAACCTGCGGGAACCGCAGCGAACGGACCGGCCGCTCGCTTATCGGCCGGCAAAGACACTGAAAGACATCCTCCGACAACATTGAGGCATTAGCAGCAAAGCCTGTTTTTACTATCGCGCGGAAGCACAATAACATTCCTGCGCATATTATTTGATGGCCGGCCAATCGTCGTCACTCCCATCCACTCCTAAAAAAAAACAAAACATGTCTTCTCGCATTCCGCATTGACCGGCTTTGATCGGGGCCTTTGTGCAAATACCGACGCTGAAGAAAGACCTGGTCCATGTGGGGAGACTGCGGGATTAAGAGGATCCCTTTGGAGGCTGATGGGACACGAAGAGGAGGGTGGCTTGGGGGGGAGGGGTCACTCGGTTGAGATTAACACCTCCGTTTGGTTTTTCCCATGCAGGCTCTCAAATCCCTTTGGAATGCCGTATTCCCCGCGCCCGCCACCGACGTCTCCCTTTACCGTTATACGCGCCGACATTGCAGTCTTTTTGGAAGTCCGCTGGACATGGCGGACCATGAAAACATCCACCCCAGAAATATCGGCCAATAACGGAACACGAAGGAAATTCTGATACATTCCGAGGTTTGTCAAAATAGTCGCTGAAGAAAACCCAACGACAGCCTGTGGAGAAGTCAAAGGAACAGACAAAAGTCAACAGTGTCCTCGGACTCAAGAAGAAGCCATTAACGGAAATCAAGTTTGGCACTGACCAGTCCGTCTTTCAACGGGGACCAGGGTAGGTGGCCAGTCTGGAGAAGACAAAACAATTGAGATTGAAAAGGGGGGCCATTTGGGGCAAGGACGGCGGAGGAGCGATGAGGACATCCGCAGGAACCTGATGGGCCACCTCAACTTGATTTCGGCAGCGGCTGACAAAAGCCTCAGAGATCTCTGACGGCACTACGAGTAAACATGTCCCACTTCAGTGGGTAGCTTGATTCTAAACTACGGAGGTGGAATTCAGACATGATGGCATCAATTAAGTCACAGAGGGACTTAATTGACTTTTCTGTTGCTCGAATTAATGGGCCAAAGAACTACAAATGCACTTTTTTTTTAAAAGCAGTTTGGTAGGGACTTTCAGTCACCATAGCGAGGAGATAATTAACCCGTTGCCGCATTTAGACGGCCATTGTCTCCCAAAGCTGCTCACTTCACATCTAAAGATGGATTGGGACATCACCCTGGCCCTGAAAGTACAAGCTTAAGGTTTAAAGCCCTCATCGTCTAAGGTCTCATTGTCCCCCACGTCCCCCTTGCCCCCATCCCACACCAAATCCAGTCCACCTTTAGAAGAAGACTAGCAACAATGTGGCCAGTAAGACCCCCCGCACCCCCCGCCTCCCTCCGGACAAAGAAAGAGATGGCCTCGACTCCCACTCCTTCAGCCTGATCCTCCACTGTGAGAAGCTCTTAATCAGGGGCCAAACAATGAGGCCCCCAGATCCTTGCTTCTCCTTGACAGGGGCCCCTGATCTAATAAGCAGAGCAGGGATAAGTGGGGTGGGGGGGGGGGGTGCTGGTGCCCTGATCTAAGGGATTACTGGGAAAGATTTGGCCAGAGAAAAGCTTAGAATGAAGGAATGGAATCGATCAGCAATGCTTGGAGGTGAAAGTCCTTCCCAATGAAAAGTATTCTCGGCTGCTGTATTAGCGATTCGTCCCCTTTGGAGGATTTGGAAGGTTTCGTACTTTGAACCGGTGGGAGCAAGAAGAGATTCGCGGGTAGGGAATGGTAAGAACAGACCGAGTCTTGGTTCGTAGGAAGCAATGCTGGGATGGGCTCTGGCACGCCCGCGACCCTCCTGAGGAGAAGCAGATCAGGTCACGGACGGATGCACCGGCAACCGGTCCAAAGTCTCGTCCGCCTTTCAAATGAAGTCGTTTGGGATAGACTCCTGTTCAGGAACGGTGGCTGGCTGGATGGACGGATATCAGGCTGAAGTCTCATTGGCCGACAGGACGGGACACTGGAGGCCAGCCGCTTTCAGGCAGGCCTCCAGCTCCCCCCCCTTTGATTTTTTTTTTCCACCGCGGCCTCTCCGTCTTCAAGCCTCCCTTCATCCCCGGAGCTTCGTCACCTCTTAACCCAGCCATCAACCCCTGAGGCCCCGTCCCTTCTAACCGCTTGTGCGCTTTGACCTGATGATTTTGGATCCGTCCCAAACCCCTCCCAGAGCTCAGAGTCTGCCGCAATCTCGGGGGCAGGTGGAATCCATTCCGTGGACGTAAAGCGTGGACCAAGTCCTCTGGGACTGAGTCCGTTGGTCTGAGGACTGTCCTGTTCTTGATCATGATCGAGGGGTTGCTTCCGCGAACCAATGGCGAGGGATGTTCCTTTATAGTGGAAAGCTTTTGTGCCTTCGATGGCTGCCGAAGGCATGCGTGAAGGTCTTAGTTGGGATTGGGCTCAGTTTCCCCCAAAGGAAGGACTCTGTGCTGTTCCAAAAATGAGATATCTTAAAATCAAGCTGATTTAACTCCCGTATATTTTGGAACTCTTTCAGCCTATATTACCCCCCCCCCCGCTGCCCCATGACAAAAAATGAGATAAGACTTTTTTTTGTTGTTGTTGTTGATCTTGACATCATTTTTGCTGAACATGCTCGCACTGAGCATTTGATCGTATATATACATCGATAGATTTGAGATTTGTTCGTAAAGTCATTATAATCAATGTCAACAAACTCATTCGATGCGAGAATAGATGTGTTATGGAACAAAATCCAATCAAACGATTTGTTTGCGGGTGAAAAAAAAAATTGGCTGCGGTAGCGCGGTCCTAAAAAAAAAAAAATAAGAAAGGCGCTACGATGAATCACGTCAGGAGGTGAAGAGTCGTTCCGCCAAACTCTTTCCGTCCTCTCTCGGGTGTTTATCGAAGTGTAATGATGACTAACGCTGCGGCTCCGCATGTGTAACCCGTTAACAGGATTTCCTGTGGCGCAGTGCGAGCGGGCGTCTGCATTCACTCACGGCTCAGCGTTGACTTTAACCAAACATGCCTCTCGATGGACATCCTGCGCACGTCACGCCGTGTTTGGAGGGCACTAATCTGCTCCGGTCGCGCCCCGCCGCTGCCAACTATCTGGAACGTCGCACTCCGAGCGGCGATTAATTGGCACTTTGGAGACGAGGAGAAAAAAAAATGGGTGTTCTTCGTAGCTTTTGGGGGCCTTAATATGTCGGAAAATGAGGATGTTTTGGCAGGTGGCCGTATGGTCATGAAAATTTTCGAAAATTGATGGTAAACGGAAAGTTCGGCTAATTAAAAATGAAAATTGGGTGGTCTAAAACTAAACTAAAACTAGTTTGACCAATCGAAACAAATTTGGGTGGTTTATCGTAACAAGATGCAAAAAAAATTTTTTTTTAATCATCATCATAATATCTCAAGGACCCGTGCGGAAAACTGAACAGGAAATTTGCCAATTTTGGTTGGGAAATGAAATTTGGGGTGCATTTTCTTGTTTGGAAAAAAAAATCACCCCTAAAAGTAGTTCCCCCGATCAAAACAACATTCTGCGGACATGTCCATTAATGCATGACCAACAAAAAAAGCCTCTGAATGAAATTGAACAGGAAGTCGGCCATTTTTGGTTCGGGTGTGGGCGTTTTTTTCCCCCGGAAAATTCCCAAAAGTTGACAAATTAATGACTTTTTCTCAGAATGTGCCGGTGAGGACACGTCACTCATGACCCCCGCATGGCCGACGGCGGCCGGCTTCCCCGCCGGGTATGATAAACACCCCCTGGTTTTGCCGGTGTCGCACGACAGGTGAGCAGAGTTCAAGCGTGCCACCCGGGCCACGTTCCTCAAAGGCGGACCAAACAAATCATTCGCAAAGTGGGCGAGGGAGATTCATGAAAGCAGCGAGGTTCAAACAGGGTTCACTCTTCTGTATGTGATGTGGTGGGGGGGGGGGGGGGGAGGGGGACCCCCCCCACACACACACACGCACACACACACCTGCCAATATGTTCAGCACACACTGGCTAAGGCCAAAGTGATAGAAGGCGGCCTTCTCGTTGAGCTGTTATATCACGCCTTGATTGTCATTGATTTGGGGGGGGGGGGGCCCGGTGACTTTCTCGATAACTCGCTCAACTTATTTTGCGGTTCTGCTCAACATGCGTTGGTCTTGCCAGGACCGCATCAAGCCGACGCGTTTTCACAGCAGCACCCCCGACTCACCGAATCGGACCGATCACTCTTCTTTGGAAGCGCCCCCCCCACACCCCCCCACACCCCACACCCATCCCCGCCCGAGTTTGCATCACAAAGTCCCGTACCGGCAGCTCGGCCCTTTTGTTGCCATCTAATGATTAACGCAAAGCTTCACATTAATTCCGTGAACTGCCCCCCACCCCCACCAAAAAAATACAACTTTACAACTTGACTTAAAAAAGTCGATATAAAATAGCGCTCGGATATCGACGTCAAAGAAAATAGCCTTGAACATTTCCTTCTCCGAGTTTCCACTGATTGGTCGGAGCCACATGATTTCAGGTGTGTGACAATGAAGACCCCCCCCCCCCAATCAGAATATTTGGGGGTTAGCCCCAACGGGGGCTGCGGTAGAATCAGATTCCTGCGGCGTCCCTTCGCTTTTATCTGATGCCATCGGTAACACGGGCCGGTTCCACTCCCGCTGATCCACCCCCCCCCTGACCCCCGGGGGCCCAGATAGGAATGATAACTCACATACTTATGCTAATGGTCTCGGAGTGGGGGGGAGCAGCAATGGCTGGTGCCTAACAACTGATAACAAACTGAGCGGGTGGGGGGTAGGTTGGGGTGAGGGGTGTTCTTGATGACTGGGTGGAGGTGACGTGGGGGGGGGAAAGTGAGGTGGGCGAAAGGTCAGGAAGAATACGTGAGGTGTGGCTGCTCGCTCATTAGTCGCCGTCACAGCATGAGGGAGCGCATGAGGGCAACATCAGGTCCCTTTCACATTTAAAGCCCCCCCAGCGCCCCCCCCCCCGCATCTTCTTTCAGAAGCTTTTTGACGCCATTTGCATTCGACAGATTTAATGAGGGCAGATGACCTGTCACGCGGCACCAAAAATCAATCGAAGGACTCGTGTGCTTCCTATCGTCTTTTTTGGGGGGGGCCGGCGGGGGTGGGGGGGCCCTCAAAGTGCCTGCAACTCACCAATTTTGGCCGGCGTATATATCTTGGTGTACATGAATCATAAGGGTCCAAAGGTCCCGACCCCGATTCAAACGGCGGTTACACAACGCAAGCGAGTGAGTGCCTGCCACGCTCCGACAAACAAACTCCACTTCAGGACGGGAAAGGGGTTGTGGGGGGGGGGGGCACTCCCACTTTGCACGGGGGCGCCAAATAACTCGGCGGAAAGGGAAAGACGCCATGCGCGCAGTTTTGCTTGAGTGTTGACATCAATTTCGGGCTTTGGCCTTGGTGGACCACTCGGGGTCAGACGGCGCTTTATGGTGAAAGTCAAAGTACACAAATAAAGGAAGTCATAAAGCAGATAAGGCCCCCCCCCGCCCCCCGCTTAATGGCCACTGGCACGGATCACGCTCGGGCGGCTTCTCGTGTTTGTCATACACAAACGTGTGTTGCGTTGCTGTCCCGAACACAACATGCCATTTTTTTTTTTTTTTATCCACTGACCTTTGAGACGTACTCCAAACGAGGACACGTCGTAATGGCGGCGAGGGATTTATGACCATCGTCTTGTCTCCGGGACGAGCGTCTGTCGGCGATGAGAAGGAACGATGCCCCATGATGCATTGCGGCTTCCAGAGCCTGCGGAGTAAAATGCGACAAGTGTTTCAAAATACGTTCCAAGGGAACGCGTTGAAAGATTCCCGCCGGAAATGCACAAAGACCAACAACTAGCTTGCGCTGACTTGTGGCGAGCTAGCATTGAACCGTTTTTGGAATTTTTCTAATGGCGGGGGTGGCACACGGTTAAAACAACGCCCGCTGATGAACTTAGATGTCCCTCCCCAACTATGTAAGAACTTGAGCACCATCATCCACATCGTTTTTTTATCCCGCATTGTCCCAAAAAAAATGTTTGACTAAACGACATTTTTTTTAAAAGCAATTGTTGCACATTCAAAAAAAAAAGCAAAAGGGGAGGGGGGTGCTAATGTGATTACTCCTCCTCGCCTGTAATTAAAAATTCGCAAAAGATTCACTCAATAAAGCCACTTCATTGGAGGCGCCCCCCCCTCGATGGCATATTTGCATAAAAGGCCAATTAAGGCGCCATAAATGGGTAATGTTTTGATAACCCGATTTACGACGGATGTGGCTAGATGAAAAAACTAATCAAAAGTCAAAATAATTGTGGGGGGTGGGGGTGTTGGATATAAAAGATGAGTTCACAAGGTGTTTTAGGCGTTTTTGTTTTTCTTGATTTGAAGACGATGAGGGGGGAGTGCATCGAGGGGAGAAGGGGGGGCAGAAGTTCACCCCCCGCCCACACACACGCGCCCTCCCCCAGCCACTCGGACCATTGTTGTTGTGGCTGCGAGTGCGCGCCGGCTGCTGGGGTGGCGGCAGTGCAGTCGGAGCCGAGCTGCAGCGCGGACGCACGCGGACGCTCTCTCCCAAAAGTCGACCGAGCCAGCCGAGCCTTGGCGGAGGTCCGCTCAGGAAGACGACAAGAAAGGGACACCCGTGGACGCCGCGTAACTTTAAAAAAAAAAAAAGAGAGAGGCACCAGCTCAGCCCCCCCCCCCCAAAAAAAATAGGCGCCGTGAGACGCTGCAGCGGATAACCGTCGCGGCGGTCAGCGGGGGGAGGACCCTTGTAGCTTCCCCTTGTGTGCTCCCTTCCATGGATGTACTTTGAGTGATTGTACCCGCTCCTCGCACCAGGGACCCGGCAGCTGTCGCCACTCGAGGGGAGGAGGCGGCCGAGGGAGAGGGGGGGGGGGGCGCGGGATGGATTTCTAAGGCTGCCCAGACGGGAATCCGCACAAGAAACGTGATTTTCTGGTCGCTCCTTTTGCTTTGAAACAGACACCGGTGGACTACCCAAAAACGAAGCTAAATGAGGATTTCAGCATTTCAGGACTGGACTAAGGAGTGAGTCCTCCCCAAAAAACAACAACAACAACAAAAAGAGCCGGTAAGCAAACAAGAGCTTCAACGTGTGCTTTCATTCATTTCCTCACCGCAAACTTCACCCGCCGTTTCAAGTTCATTTGCGTTGAAAGGCGAGGCTGGTTTTTGGCAAATCCAAGCCAGCGAAATGAGCGCCGTAGACATTGAACCCGACCTGAAGAGCGCCGGGCTGCAGTGCGCGGAGTTTGGACTTTTGGCACGTTTGCACGCTTCACAACTGTGAAAAAGTGTCACCAAAAAAAATGATGTTCCTCCCGACTCGACTCTTCTTCTCCGACGCTTCAAAAGTTATTTTCTTGTTTCTCCTCCGATGCGCTTTTTGCTCCTGGAAACCACTCGTTTCATCACGTTCTGAGGCCGATTGGCCGCCTGTTGCGACGAGAAGGGCCCCGGATAACTCCGGATTTGGCATTTAAGAGAGCCGAAGTGTCACGTGGACGGAAAACGACGGATCCCGTCGAGACTCCGATCCCAGCGCGGCTATTTTGCAAAGCCGAATATCAGCCAGAAGGTTTTACGGCGTCGCCGTCGTCGGTTTGCCTCAAAACGTCCACGAGAAAGCGCGCGGATTGATCAATTAGCGGGAGGCGCTTCATTGACCTTCATATTCCTCGTCTCCCTGGCAAGTTTCAAGTGTTTTCTTCCCCCGCGGTCAGGGGTCGGCCCTTAGCGCCGTCCATCGACAAACAACAGGAGGTAACAGCTCGGCCCCTCGTTCATGACGCAGAGGGGAGAGCCCTGGACAATGTAGGACTGAACAGACGAGCGGGGACAGCTCGCAGGACATCTGGTTCAGAACGCAGCTGCTCCCAGTCCAAGCAGTCGCTTCCTTAAGTTGGATTGGGTCCCAAATTTTTCTTTTGCCTTCGCAGGTTCCGGGACTTGAGGACCGGCGGCGTCGCCGATGCCAGGAGCCGGCGGGTGAGGCCAGGTCCGGGCTTCCCGCGTTGACGTCGTAGCCTTGGAACGAGCCTGGAGAAGATCGGCATGGCGAGGCTGTGCGCCTTGTGCCTGCTCCTGCTCTGCTGCTCAGACCGGGTCTGGGCCAGGTCCCGCGACGGAGCGGCAAGAACCAAAGGTAAAGAAAAGAAGGAAGGCGACGGGACTTTTGTCGAGGCGGGCATTGTTTTCACCAGCGGGAGATGTCTGGGTGACCGGCAGCAGAATCTCTGACACCGAATTGGCTCTTCGATCGGGTACTGGCACCAATCTATCAGCTGGAACGCTTTGCTCAAGAGCCCGAAGACAATGCCGAGTTGGGTGGTTTGGATCTCTGCCTCAAAGCAGGAAGAACGCCGCTTTGGTTTTCGGGTTTCGTTCCCGCGTTTGTTTTCTGTCGCCCCCGCTTGGGGGGCCTTTACCACCCGACCTCGGGAGAGAGAGGCGCGGTGCAGCCTAGACTTGGTTTTCAGACACGATGCATTGACGTTCACACCGATGTACAATTTCGAGTCTTCGGTGAACCCGACGTGTGTTTTTCCAATGCGGAAGGAAGCTGGAGTACCCGTCGAAAGCCACCCTAAGCGCCGAGAAAACACGCAGACTCCACACAGCGCGACCGGAGCCCAGATTCAAAGAGGCACTCAGAATCGTGAAGCAGACGTGCGAAGCACCGGGCCACCCCTGAGTGAAAAACATGTTCATTTCCGCCCAGTTCCCTTCACTCAACCACAATCTGGATGCGTTCCTGCATGGCAAAAAGGAGATATGTTGGATGGAGCCGTGGGGGGGTGGGGGTTCTCCGCTTGGGTCTATTCCAAAGTAAGTTAGGTGCTTCCACTGTAAATTCCAAGTCTCGTCACCTCCTGCGAGATGGAGAGCGCAGGGAGCAAAGTGTGTTTTGGCTGCTGGGAAAAGTGCTACCCGATCTGCCGCCAGCCCTGAGGATCGGAAGTGTCAATCTGCCAGGTCGCACGCCGGCTGCGGAGGAAGAAGAAGAGGAGGAGGAAGGCGGCAGTGATGTTTTCCACAGATGGAATTTAATATCGGGTGTTTTTGGGGTGTCGACGGGACCGGCAAAAGACAACGTCGGTGCTTGCTGGGTGGCATCAAGCACGGAGGCGGGGCTAGCTGGGGCTTGATCCAGAGACACCCAGCCGGTCACTTTATTTGCAAGGGCCATGAATGAAGATGGATCAGAGACAGACCAGGACTTTGAAGATGCATTCCAGCCTTCCGCGGGAACGTGTTAGAACACAAGCAAAAGTGGGGAATTGGAAATTGCCAAGTCAACCGGTGGATCATGGCTGATGGACTTGGCGATGGAACTGCCGGCCCTCCACCCGGTCGCCTCTGTCTCGCAGTTTGTTTGTGTTTGTGCCTTGTTTCGCTTGCCCCCTCGCCTCTGGGTGATTATTCACACCCCGCCGCAAGTTCAGCGGCGGGGCACGGCTGTCCCCGCCCCCTGCAAGTTCATTAGCGCGAGTCCCGGCGCGGCGACGACCCAAGCGACGACCCTGAACTTTGGGAATCAACCGATTTGTGTTTCCGTGCAGTCTGCCGTTTTGTTGTGGGTTTTTTTTTTCCTCCCCCTGCAAGGCTCAATGTTGCGATTGTGCATTTTGTTCCCGAGTACATTAGCGGCGTGTGTACTTTGGGGCAGTTGGTCCGCACTTCACTCTGACAGGAGAACAGATTGCCTTTTCACCAAGTGCTCGCAGGAAGCAATCAAACAGAAAATTGCCCTGGAAAATTGCTCGTTCTGAGTGACTGAGCGGTAATGGAGGTCCCCGGCCGGGGGGGAGCGCATATGCTGCGAGCGCAGCGAGCGAGCGAGCACATGAATGGAGCGAGTGACCCGATGAATGGAGTCCACTGTGGCCGATGGTGACACGATAGGAGCCGGGTTATCTGCGCACTCTATCGCCACTTCCTAGTGGCATGAAGCGGCCTCAGTTGGATAGGAACACAATGTTCTTCCGCTGCCGGATGTTTGGGGGTCGGGTGGGCACCTAAAACTGGCGGGATGTGCAACAGCGGTTTTGTTCTTAACACATGCAGGTACCCGGATTCTAACAGTAGCTCTAACATTCAGCATGTGTTTTTTCACCTTCCAGTTCTTCAGATGTCCAGACCTCTGATCGTGGCAGGTTACCCGGAAAACATCACAGCGACGGTGACCGGTCAGGCCAAGTTGCTGTGTAAAGTCCACCGGCCGGCATCCACTCGGGTGCAGTGGCTTAAGGTGGAGCTCGAGGGACCGGGCCGGGGCCTCAGACCCCTGACGGTGAGCGGCAAACCGCAAAAAAAGTCGCCTCTTACCCAAGGCGCCTATCTAAAAGCTGCCTTGCCTTCAGCCCCTGCGGAGCAACGCATCCAAGTTGAACGCCTTGCATCTGTCCGACATCCGCCGAGAGGACGCCGGCGAATATGTCTGCGTGGCCGAAAGCAAACACAAAGGGAGAACCGTGCAAGCCATGCGGTCGGCGTGGCTGGAAGTCCTGCCAGGTAAGACCTTAAGGACCTTAAGGACCTTAAGTCCGCTGGCTCACTAAGGTTCAGACATCAACGGCCGTCACTTGCAACACGACAACCCTCTAGCGCAGGTCCCATCGTTCCCAAAATGGTGGACATGACAGAAACAATGATCGCACAAGGTAACGTCGTGCGTCAAAGCTTTTCCCAAACTGAAATTAGGTGGACACGTTCATCGGAAATGTGAGAGGGACGGAAACAAGTGAGACCTAGCGGATCTCCAGTGAACCTTCACCACCCCGCCTCCTTGGCTTTGCGCTCGGTGTACTGTCACACTGCGACATGTTCATTGGCTTTATTCTCTCCTCCTCACTCCTTGGCTCTGTTTGTTTAAAATGAACTGAGAGGGGAGGGAGCTTCACGGCGTTCGCTCGAATGCTCTCCACAAAATCCACAAAATGAAGCGGCTCAAGGGAGCGGGTGGCGGTAGTGGGGTCAGGTCGTTCGGTCATCAAGTAGTTGATGTCCAGTCCTGAGGTCAAACCGCATTGTCAGCCTCGGTGGGAATTGCACCCTAACCTTTTTGTACTCATTCTAAACAGACGTCCTGATTGGGGACACGGCACAGCGTGTCCTGCTGGAGCCGGGCCAAGTCCTGAAATTGCGCTGTGACACGCCCACTCGGCCGGGCATGGCGGTCAACTGGTACAAAGAGGGAAACCGTCTGGTGCCCGCGCCCCGAATCCAGCTCCGCGGCGCTGTCTTGGAGATCGCCGACATCACGGACGAGGACTCGGGAGTCTATGTGTGCACCCTGCGCGGAACCAGAGGGCCCGTGAAGAACTTCACCGTCACAGTGACCGGTAAGACGCAAAAGGAAATAACCAATCCGCACCTTGGCGTTCGCCGTACAGTGCGAGTCGTATCCGCCCGGGACGCGGTCGCTCAGGAAATCACGCCGTGGCAAAGGATCGGCTGCCATTCACTCGTCTCACTTTGTAGACTCGCTGGGCTCAGGAGACGATGACGAGGACAACGGTTTGGACGACTCATCGTCCGAGATCGAAAACGACCAAGTTGACCTCTCGAGAGGTGCGTTGGTGGTCGGCGATGTAACTTCTTTGTAAAGTCCACCCAAAGCTGGAACTTGATGCGCGGTCTGGTCTTGGCAGGTCCTTACTGGACCCACACCCAGAGGATGGAAAAGAAGCTGTACGCCGTCCCGGCGGGCAACACGGTGAAGTTTCGTTGCCCGGCCATGGGGAGTCCTTTGCCCAGTATTCGGTGGCTCAAAAACGGCAGGGAGTTCAGAGGCGAGCACCGTATCGGGGGCATCAAGGTAATATGATTTCCTTTCTTCTTCGGATCGCCCCTTTCAGGACGAGTACGAGTCGTCGCCTGATGTTTTTTGTTTGTTTTGGTTCTTTTTGCAAGCTGAGGCATCAACACTGGAGCTTGGTGATGGAGAGTGTTGTGCCTTCAGACAGAGGAAATTACACCTGCGTGGTGGAAAACAAATACGGGGCAATTTCTCACAGCTATGTCCTTGATGTCCTAGGTAAGGTTCAGAGATTTGAGGTCAGTCCGGGCCGGGGGTCGGTGCGTTGTGGGGGTTCGCCCCCTAGAACATTTTTACAGCTTCGGAACTGGCTGGTGCATGCAAAAAAGCTAAAAAGTAATGTTTCCCCGGGCTGAGGTTATAAACACTCGGTCCATAAAACGAATGGGATCTTAAAAGTTTGGATTTCAAGGCAAGCCGTGCCATCTGACTGAGCGTATTCATGGCAGCTCCAGTGGCGGTCATTACTTCGCTCTGGTGGAAAAAGCATCACACCTCCAAATGAAAGCCTCCAGTGTGAGGGAGAGGATAATCGGGCGAGGGGACGGGGGAGGGGGGGGGGGGAAAGGCGACGCCGCGCCTGGCGTCAGCCGTGGCGCGCGGGATGCGGACAGTCAGGCGTCCAAAGCAGTTTTCTACCTGACCTGTGACTGGAGATAGAGGAGGGTGGTGGGCTTGTTTGCTCATTTGTTGGCCCTGCATCCACAGCGGGGTCAGTTTCCCTTTCCCGGCTGGCTGGGGGGTTGGGGGGGGACTAACGAGACACTTAACGAAATCAGAGAATGAGACCAAAGGGAGCTGGGTGGCCTTTTTGTTTTTAATTCCCCAGCTTGAATGTGACCCGGACAACTAGTTGAGGAAGACCGTGACCAAGTCTGAATAGTTGTCTTTCACATTACACCGCGGAGCCCTGCGATGAGCGGTATTTCTGAAACCCTGCCCCCAGAATCCCTTTTCAACCCCAAATAATGAAGGTAGCTCGGGTTGGACCTTTGCTCTTTTGCCTTCAGAGCGCTCGCCCCATCGGCCCATCCTGCAGGCGGGTCTACCGGCCAACACCACGGCAGTAGTGGGCAGTGACGTCCAGTTCCAGTGCAAAGTCTACAGTGATGCGCAGCCACACATCCAGTGGCTCAAACACATCGAGAGGAACGGGAGCCGATACGGACCTGACGGGACACCGTACGTCCAGGTTCTCAAGGTCGGTGGACCTTGGCATGCCCGCGGGTCTTGTGCTGCGGCAAGCTTCTGGGTTCTCACCTCTCTTTTGTCTTGGACATTTCACTAGACCGGCAGTCTCAACATGTCTGAGGTGGAGGTGCTCTACCTGTCTAAAATCACCACGGAGGACGCGGGAGAGTACACCTGTCTG
The DNA here is from genome assembly GCF_025434085.1 of Hippocampus zosterae. Classification (NCBI taxonomy): domain Eukaryota; kingdom Metazoa; phylum Chordata; class Actinopteri; order Syngnathiformes; family Syngnathidae; genus Hippocampus; species Hippocampus zosterae. Next base: position 18,673,661 of record NC_067466.1, read on the forward strand.
GCTGGAAATTCCATCGGTTTTGCCTACCAGTCGGCTTGGCTCACCGTCCTTTCGGGTAAAGGCAAAACCTCATTCTCGGCCGATGCGACAACCCCTTTGGGCGCCCCGTTTGAATAACGGTTCCCAACTTTCCGCAGAGGAAGAAGCCGCAGACTCCCCGGACAGCATCGAGACCAAGTACACGGACATCATCATCTACGCCTGTGGCTTCCTGGCTCTGATCATGGCCGCCGTCATCGCGGTTTTGTGTCGGATGCAAGTCCACCCCCGACGGGAGCCGTTTGACGCCCTCCCGGTCCAGAAGCTTTCCAAGTTCCCGCTGCGCCGGCAGGTGCGCATGGTGGTAAAAGTTGGTCTTCCTGAGTCGACAGCTCAAGAGCTCAAGTTGCCTCTTGCTTTTAGTACTCGGTGGACTCCAACTCATCAGGGAAGTCCAGTGCGTCTTTGATGAGGGTGGCCCGCCTTTCATCGAGCTGCTCTCCCATGCTGGCCGGAGTGATGGAGTTTGAATTACCGCACGACCCCGACTGGGAGTTCCCCAGGGACAAGTAAGATAACCCGAGAGGACGTCTTCCATTGTAGCTTGTGCTAAAATCGCTAACGTCCAATAGCTGCGTCTTGAGCCTCAAAAGCATTTGTCTTCAAATGTAAATTGCAGCTCATGCGGCGGGACCTAAAAAGGAACCTATGTTTGAAGAAATCGTAGCCCCAAATTATGGCGGCGCAGAATTTTCAAGCGGACGCTCTTATTTTTAACCAACTGCCGTCCTGTCCTCCAGCTTAACGCTGGGGAAACCTCTGGGGGAAGGCTGCTTCGGCCAAGTGGTTCGAGCCGAGGCCTACGGCATCAACAAGGACTCTCCGGACCAGGCCACCACTGTGGCGGTGAAAATGCTCAAAGGTAAGAATGTTGCATTTCAAAATTCCAACCTGAAGAGATTACTTTGCGGTTTGTGCCTGTTCAAAAAGCAAAAAAGGTTTGTTTCGACTGCTACAGACGATGCCACGGACAAAGATCTCGCTGACCTCATCTCCGAAATGGAGCTGATGAAGGTGATGGACAAACACAAGAACATCATCAACCTGCTTGGAGTCTGCACGCAGGAGGGTGAGTTGGCGCCACGATGACGCCCCGAACACGGGGCGGCCGCGGGCTTGAGCGGTTTCCACCTTCTCTTTGCGGAACCAGGACCCCTGTACGTACTGGTGGAGTACGCCTCGAAAGGCAGCCTGCGCGAGTACTTGCGAGCGCGACGGCCTCCGGGCATGGACTACACTTTCGACGTCACCAAGGTGCCTGAGGAGCAGCTCACCTTCAAGGATTTGCTGTCTTGTGCCTACCAGGTGGCCCGAGGGATGGAATACCTGGCCTCCAAACGGGTACGTCTCGACTTGAAAGAAGATTTGGCCCAGTTTCTCAGTACAGTCTGCCAGACTGCCCCCATTTTATAGTGGCGGATACGATCCGAAGCTTTTCTAGACTTCCCAAAATCGGTGAGATGGCGGTTGCCTGAAGCATGAGCCACAAGGCTGTATCGAGTTTGGAGATTTTAAAAGTTGTTTATGTAGCGCAGAAGCCGGATGTTTTCTGGTCGGTGGTTTTGGACCACTGGTTGCGGGATCCGATGCTAATGCGACCACTAGAATGCCTTTATGAGCCTGGATACCAAGCGCAGCCAACGACGTGGGAACACGAAGCCTCATAATTGGATGGCCCGAAAGGGTCAAAATGCACAAAAGTGCTCTAGTCCAGATGGGTCTTTTTTGCAATATTCTTGATACCCCCCCACCCCCTCCTCCCATCTTTCTTTTCTTGTCATTTTCACCAGAGTGCCCTCTGCTCTCACTCATCAACACGCTTCTTTGTCTGCCAGCCGCCGTCTCAGACTCCAGTCCTGTTTACTCTTCTCCGTCCATCTGTCCGTCCCCGCCGTCTTCGGGCTTTTGTCCCTTTTAGCACCGCCATAAATCTGTTAGCAAACAGACTGTCTGGGCGGAGGCATCGGGTTTCTGGGCCGTGAGGCCACTGCCGGAGCCTCAAAGTAACCCTCCATTATGGGGAGGCCCGCAAAAACCAAGGCCGCTCTTGCAAAAAAGCAAGAGTCTATTTCCAACGAAAACCAAAATAAACTTAAATGATGGCCATTCAAGTCGCATAAACCGGGTCTTTCAAGCCCCCACGCCCCCCTTTTCCTTGACACTCACGCATTTCTCCATCAAGGTGTTTGCCTTGAGTACAAGTCGGCCTGCTTGATGACATTTCGCTTGGCAGTAAAAATAAATAAATACATAAAACACCAATTTGACATGAACCAGTCGTAGACCAGGGCTCGGGTTTAGCACATGGGCCTTATAGTTTTCAGTTTCTGGGTTCGAATCTGGGCCGCGGCCTCCTTGTGTGACGCTTGCACGGTCCGTCCGTGTCCTCGTCCTGCCACATAACCGTCGATGTCTTCGGTCAGTCCATCTCAACATAACAGGTCGAGACAAACGGTCGCCCCATAGACAGTCCCTGGGTTCTGCTCTCGGTTTGTTAGTTCGAGGGAGTTTTTCTGACCCTTCCAGAGTCTGAAACGATCGCCCCTCTGCCCCCCCGCACCCCCCCCCCCGCCCCTCCCATCCCTCTGTTTTTATTTTGGCAGTGCATCCACCGAGATTTGGCGGCCAGGAACGTCCTGGTGACCGAGGACAACGTGATGAAAATCGCCGACTTCGGCCTGGCAAGGGGCGTCCACCAGATCGACTACTACAAAAAGACCACCAACGTGAGTCTTGGCTCCTCCTACTGTACTTCCAGACGCCAGTCAGACGTTGAGCTCTTGATTGGCAGGCAGCGGAATGGGACGTAATTAGAAAGGAGGGAAAGGCGCAGGGGGGGCTGGCTGGCTTTGGCCAGACTTGAGCAGGGACGCCTCCCTGCTTTTTTACAGTCAGACAATGAAAGTCGGCGTTTTAAATGCTCGCAGCTGTGTTGGCACGGCAACCCGTGGAGGAGGGGGGCGGCGATCTAATCTGTATCTGTGCGCAGGGACGCCTGCCGGTGAAGTGGATGGCACCCGAGGCCTTGTTCGACCGGGTCTACACGCACCAGAGCGACGTGTGAGCGCCACATACCGCCGACCGTCACAAACGAACCGAGTGTCATTCAGAAGCGCTCACCTTATTTGGCAGGTGGTCGTTTGGCGTGCTCACGTGGGAGATCTTCACCCTGGGGGGCTCGCCATATCCCGGCATTCCCGTCGAGGAGCTCTTTAAGCTGCTGAAAGAAGGACACCGCATGGACAAGCCCTCCAACTGCACCCATGAACTGTAAGCTGAGAAAGGGGCCAAAGGGAAGGTGTCGGTTCGCTTTGTCTACTGGTGAATATTTATTGGGGGGCTTTTTTGCGTGTGTCCTGTGAAGCTACATGATGATGCGCGAGTGCTGGCATGCGGTTCCCATCCAGAGGCCCACCTTTAAACAGCTGGTGGAGGAGCTGGACAAGGTGCTGCTGTCCATCTCCGATGAGGTAACCGCGACGTCTGCAAGGCTAAGATGAGAGAAGGGGAATGTTAGCTAACTGACGCAACGCGATGAACCGGTTTTTCAAATTGCATCTGCCCATTACAGCGAAACCAAATGAAGCTAAGCTAACTAGCTAAAACACAAATCGTTAACAATTGTACACGTTGCTTTTACAGCTGAGCCCCCCCCCCCCCCTCGACCTATTAGTTTGCAAATCCAAACGTAGCCGTGAAGCCCCCACCCGAAATGTGCCCACTTCTGGCAACAGAACCATCCAATGGTTGTTTCCTCTTTGCGGTCTCTGTGCAGTACTTGGACCTGTCGACACCCTTCGAGCAGTACTCGCCGTCGTGCGAGGACACGTCCAGCTCGTGCTCGTCCGACAACGACTCGGTCTTCACGCACGACGCGCTGTCCACTGAGCCGTGCCTGCTGGGCTACCAGGTCGCGCGCCCCCGCGGGGACACCAAGACGGCGCCCCGCTAAGGCCCCTGTGCCGGCAGGACGCGTTTTGGCTTTTTGAACGGAGCACTGAGGACAGATGGATTTTGGACAGCAACCGCCGGGACGTTTTTGGTCAACTGCGGCACAAACACACAAAAACGTGCCACGAGGAGCTCGGAGCGGGGGGGCCCGCCACCACTCGCCCGCCTCTCCCCCAAATGTTATTTTGAAAGACATTTTATTTTAACAAGGAAAAAAAAAAAAAGATAAATAGATTTATTTTGCTATGTTAAAAAGAAGCGATTGTTAATTATAAATCTCTCTATATAAGATGATTTTACTTTCGTCTTGCTTATTTAAAAACAAAAAAGTCTTAAAACTCAGGATCTCTTGTGCTAAAAAGAAGAAAAAAAAAGTTGGAGGAAGTGTCTGAATTGATGATTTCCTGTGAATATATTAGAACAATAAAATATTGTATGTATATATCATCAGGCGGTAATGCAAATACACCTTTAATGCCTTTATAAATTATTTTGTATGACACAAAATGGAGTGAGCCTCAAATGTTTGGACCAAAAACCTCCACGAGAAGTTTTTTTTTTTTTGCTTCACCTTATTTTATTTTTGTTAATAATGAGGTCACTGATTGTCTGCAGTAAAGGTTTGGGGACACTGTGAGGATCCCAAGCCCACTGCACCCCTCCAGTGTGTGTGCATGGTGAGGAGGGAGGGGGGGGGTGTTTAGGGTTGAAATAGAGGAGCATAGATGGAGGAAGGCAACGGGGTGGGACCGGTCAGGCGGGGGCGAGCTGGGCTACCTCCTTTGTGAGGCACTAACCCTTCACCCAAGTCCCCCCCCGAGAGCCACCAAGGGGGTCGCCGGGCGAGAAGGTTCTCGGGCTGCTTAAACAATGAGGGCCTTTAAAATGGGCGTGCACGTGGGCCCGTGATAGCTTATGTGCAAATGAAGAAAGGGGCTCTTTTTATGCCCCCCCTCCTCACCAACACACACACACACACACATCCAGACCCTCAAACAAGCCCCGCATCTTCATCAAGGGCGCCATCTTTGAAATGTGAAAAACTTAATACGAGCAGCTGCATTTTTAGTGACTTTTTAAAAATAGCTTCTTTTTTTTTTTTCTTAAAAATATTTATGAATACCATTTAATATTTCATAAATAAGATTTTTTTTAAGTTCCTGAAAAATATTTTAAATAAGATAATTTATTAGATTTGTTAAAAGTACTTAAGATTGTTTTGGAATATCTGTTTTCAAATATTGACATTTTTGATAGCATTTAGTTTTTATTTTTTCTGAAATATATTTTAGGTTCATTTCAGCAATTTTATTTAAATTATATTCTGTGTATTTTTTCTATTTTATCATAAGATTTAAAAAAAAAGTTTGATTCTTGAATCTGAATCGGATTTTCATAAGAATGTTCATGAATAGCAATCATTGTTTTTCATTAATAGCAATGTTTTTTTTAGACCACTAAAACCTTTTTCGTAAATGAGTGGCCAAGTGGCGTTTGTGGCACCGGGAGAAAGCGGGACAACGCAGCTTCTGTGCCTGCGAGGGAGAAAGAAAAAGCAAATGAGAAAGAAAGTGACACGAGGCAGACGAGAGGCAGACGGGGCCCTCGAGAGGGCGAAACGGCGCGACGGGACGTGGGGGGGGAGGGAGAGCGGCGGCCAGGGGTCAAAGGTCAAGAAGCGGGCAGTAGCCGTCGAGGCGTCCTCGCCGGCCGGCGGCTTTCCGTACGCCTGCGCCTCGTCGTTGGCTCTGTGTGTGCTTCGCGTGAGCGCATCGGAACACGTGTGCACACACACTGTGTGGTCCTCCGCCTACGTGTCCGCGCTTGCGCGTAAAAGCGCTCGCGTACGATAAATGTTGGTCTGTGGGCACCCCGGGGTCTTCCTGACTTCCTGACAGCCCCTCCATTATATTTTATATAGATAACCCCCCCCCCACCCCGTTTCCTTTTTCTTTACTCGTTACCATTATATTAAAAAAATCAATCAAAAATGTGCGGTTGTATAATTTCGATATCAAATGCAAGTAAAGCACGACCGCACGTTGAAACCATTCAATGGGGAAGAGGGCCCGTCGGCCATTTTGGCTCAACGCCCGCATCGCGCCAGAACGACACCGTTGTCAACGTTTGGCATTCCCGGTGTTGTCGTTTTAGCACTTTCGGGAGCTGGGGAGAGAGAGAGAAAAAAAAAATAGGGCATGTCGAGTTTGAACAGAGTGCAGAACACGTTGGACAGAAAGCTCAAGCCACATCCTCTCCGCTTGGCTTTTCATCTTCATTTCCTGCTTGGCTTTTCTTCGCAACCACTTATTTCAGCCACACGCATGCAGCATTTTGCTCACTTTGTAAGCCATGTAGCAACTTGAACATCCTTGATGGCTTTTCGTGTAAAAAAAAAAAAAAACTGGAAAAGTTCCCTCGAGCAGGGCATGGGGTTGGGGGTGGGCCCGAAATTCAGATATCAGGGGGCTGATTGTGTCATCAGAAGATTGGAACAAAGAGACGGGGACACTGGAAGAGTCACAGAAAGGGATGGATAAGATGAGATGTGCATTTTGCCCCTTTGGGGTTCTTGGAGTTTTTCCATCCAGATCACGAGCCATCACCTTTCCGGCAAATTCTGGGAGGCTCCATGAGAAGTTTGGAGAATTATTTGAGGGAGAGAGAGAGAGAGAAAAAGCCCTCAAAGGCTGTTGGACTTCAGAACATGAAATTTTCTTGTCAAGTCGCAAAAACTGATGTCTGGGGGGAAAAAAAAACCCCAACAACCCACAGGAGGTCGGCCATTTTGTTTGAAGGTGCCATTGCGGAGTCATTTTGGCCTCAATGGAATGACGGCAAAATTGGCTCAATCGAGCACATCCGATTTGTTTAATTTGGACACAGGTGGCAGTTGCACTGAACAAGATGAGATTTGGTCGGGACGGTATGTCGATCATGAGGAGAGGGGGAAAAAAGGAAAAAAAAGTTTTTTAAGAACAAATCTCTGACTTCACTTTACAGGCAAAAAAGACTTGATTGTAAAAGTCCTTCGTCTTGGAATGTGAACAGTCGCCAGAAGTTTTAGGAGTCATTCAGGCAAAAAAAACCCCAAAAAACTCTTGCGGCAAATTGGAATGTTGCGTAAAGCCTCGAGTGCCACTTTTAGCTTCTTAGTCTGTAAGAAAACAGCCAAGAACATTTTGAAGCCTATATTTTGGAGAAAGGAGAAACAACACGCTCAGTGTTTTGGTTGAAAGTTTAAAACAACATGTTCCACTGCAGCGTGCGTGCGTGTGATTTTACAAGCCTGTCATTATGCTTCCATGTCTGTACGTTCGGGGGGGCCAACCCAAACAGCCTTTAACTTACATTTCACGGTCGCCAGGACGGCCCAAAATAGCGCGGCGGTCCCTGGCGCCGTCTCGCGTGCGAGCCTCCGTTTTCATTTCGGTCGGCCAATCACAGGGCGCGCACGGCGCGTTACCGAATTTGCACCAATAGACAATTCAAAGAAGCTAACGCGAATGATTTTTTGGAACGAGAAAGATTCCGACCCGGATCTCTGGACTGCGAGGCGGGTGCGGTAACCGCAACGTTGTCGTGCTGCGATGCGGAGGCGTTGCGGTCAGCCACGAAGGTCAGTTTGCTGCGCCCGCCTTCCTGTTGGCCTGCTTAGTCATTGTCTCCAAGACTTTGGGAACATTTTGAGCCGGGATCTCGGAGCTGTGAGGCGGACGTGCCAACCGCGAGCCAACCGCGCCGCGCCGTTGCCTTACAATACCGCAGTGTTGCTATTTCGATCGGAACGCACGAGTAAATCCACTCAATAGGAATGCCGTTGGAGGTTGGAGACCCCCCCACCTTGCTGACAGGAACCCCCCCCCCACACACACACCTCCCAGCCGTCACCGTGTCGGCCGACTGCTCATTTATTGCTGTGTAATTTCAGCAGACCGATTCATTCGGGGCGTAGGCAGGAAGTTGGACAATAAGGAAGATGACGACGACGACGGGGGGGGCTTTGAGCGGACAACGAGTGTCGAGGCCGCATTCAGGTGTCGAGAAAAAAAACGGAAAAAAAAACGTCCAACTGCCTGTGGTTTGCTGACATTTGGGGAAATGAGACGTGGAGTTTTATCGGCCTAATCGGGCGGATCTGCGCTTCCTCTCCGCCTCACTTCTTTGGCAGGAAAACAGGAAGGCGGGATTAGTCGCGACGCGCGGCGGCGTGGGGATCCGGAAGCGCTCGCTGGAATGCGCACACACACACACGCACACACAGTCATCGCGTTGACATCTCTGCTCGAAAACAATCATTGCGACTTTAGCCAAGAGGTAGCCAAGCTGCCAGAAGTGCTCATGACGGACATTTTAGAACAAAGGCAAAAAAAAAAAATGTATATTAAAAATAATAATAAATCATTCATTCATTCATTCATTCATTCATCTTCCGAGCCGCTTGATCCTCACTAGGGTCGCGGGGGGTGCTGGAGCCTATCCCAGCCGTCTCCGGGCAGTAGGCAGGGGACACCCTGAATCGGTTGCCAGCCAATCGCAGGGCACACAGAGACGAACAACCATCCGCACCCACACTCACACCTCGGGACAATTTCGAGTGTTCAATCAGCCTGCCACGCATATTTTTGGAATGTGGGAGGAAACCACAGCACCCGGAGAAAACCCACGCAGGCCCGGGGAGAACATGCAAACTCCACACAGGGTGGCCGGAGCTGGAATCGAACCCGGTACCTCTGCACTGTGAAGCCCACGTGCTAACCACTGGACTACCGGGCCGCCCTAATAATAATAATAAATCATCGTCATCATTTTACCCCAACCCCCTCCCAAAAAAAAAAAGCAGGGAAAAAAGGAAGGCCCACAAATGGCAACAAGTTATCTGGGACAAGATATGCGTGACCTTCAGAGGTCTTAATTGAGTGGAAAGGAGAAGGGCATAGAGAGGATACGCACACAGTACACACACTCACACACACACACACACACACAATCTGGCTTGTGTGTGTGTGTGTGATGATCTCATAGCCTGAGCACTCCCGCTGGCCGCACAGAAGCATGACGCGCATCTGCCTCGCGTTAGCCCACAAATTGTTACGACAACTGCGCGTCAAAGGACATTAGCGCACATTTTGCTTCTCGTTTCAATACGCAAGGAAAAAGGCCAACGTTTTTTGGGGGGGGGGGGGGGGGGTTTGCTCTTTAAAATCTGCCCCGGCCTCCAAATGTCAAGCCCAGAGACGCCCGTTTGTTGTGACGTCATCACCGGGGAGGCACTTGTTACCGTGGTGACCGTGCCACATTCCGGGGCACCTCGCGGATAAAGTTAGCAAAAGATTATTTTTTTTGTTTTTGTTTTTTGCCGGGAGTAGAAGATGGTGAGGAGGAGGAGTTTGGAGGACTTGTTTTTTTTTTTGTAGGATGCGGGAGCACGGTTAGCATCTTTTGCTAACTTTATCCACGAGGTGCCACGGGAAAAAGGGGTGCGCTAACTCCGTCAGGGTGTCGAAAGCGGAACGTCGCTTAAAGAGTCGGGGGCAAGACGGTCGTGCAGGTTGCGCACGGGGGGGGGGGGGGCTATCTTTGGCTTCAAATTCGAAAAACGAAGCGCTTTTGCCAAATGTTCACATTCTGACACTCATGGTTGCACCCCCTTACCTTTTTGCACACCCCCGAAAAAACTTGCACCTCAGTGTTCAAGCATGTCCAGAAAGAATCATTTGTCACTTGTGCACTCAAAGCCATCTTTGGCAATCAAACAAACAGCCTTTTTTTGGGGGGTGGGGGGTGGGGGGGGGGAATCCCACCCCCCGGGCACAGGCCACCTTTCATTAGCGTCCAGCCCCGCCGACAGCGGTGCAAAAATCGCCTTGTGAGGTTGAGCATCCAATGAAGGAGATGATTCATGATCTCAACGAGTGTTCCGTGACTATGTATGTTTTCTTTCTTTCTTTCGTTTTTTTTCTTTTTTTTTTTTGGTGGAGAGCAAAAATAGCGAGCGCTCGCCGGCCGGCCGGCTGGCGAGATGTGTCAAGTGGGTGGTTTCCGACTAAATAAGGCACTTTAGGGGTGCGAGCGAGGCACCGCTCGGAGACTGGAGGGCCTCTGTTCAATGGGCCAAAACTCATTTCAAAGTAGTCACTGTGCCATGAAGAAACAAGCCCCCCCCACCCCCCCCCAAAAAAGGGTTGCACCTAATTCGAGTATAAAATTAGACTCGCACTCACTTGGGCAAAATCTGATTAAAAAAAAAACCAAAACAAAGACTACATTTCACGTGTTTGATGCAAAAAAGTCAGGACGGGGGGGGGGGCTGGAGTCGGCTCGTGCCCAGCAGCCGCCGAGGGGGTCTGTTTTTTTGGAGTCTCATCTCGCACGAGGCTGGAATTGCGCGGCGGCCGCTTCGTTGCCGAAGGTACTTGGCCAGCCTTCGGCCCGCTTCAAGTGCCGTGTTGACAGTGAAAACAAGCCCCCCGTGGGGTGGGGGGGGCAGCAAACGGCAGGAGGGATCTCAGGCTCTGGACCTTGGCACGGCTTTCCGGGGTTGCAACGAAAGTGGCGGCCAGAATTTGGAGCCGATGTTTTTGTTCAATATTGCGGCTGGACTCTCACCGGGAAGTGCGGCGGGATTGTGGACGGCCGCCCCCCCCCCCCCCCCCCCCCCCCCGCCACCCCGGAGGGGCGGCGACCCGCCAACGCTTCTAATGTACTCGCACTGAAGATGGGGGACGGGAGGGGGTCAAATTTTTCAAAGGGGAATTCAGTATCGGAGTGATACAGGTACCCGGTATCAGTACCGGGTACCTGTATCGATCCGATACTACGCACGGTATCCCGAGTACAAACACGGGACTCCGATGAATACTGCGCTTGTAGAATACGAATGAATATCGTTTTGATCTGTCTCTCGAGGGGGGGGGGGGTCAAATTTTTCAAAGGGGAATTCAGTATCGGAACGATACAGGTACCCAGTATCAGTACCGGGTACCTGTATCGTTCCGATACTACGCCCGGTATCCCGAGTACAAATGCGGGACTCCGATGAATACTGTGCTTGTGGGATACGAATGAATATCGTTTTGAGCTGTCTCTCGGGGGGGGGGGGGCATCTGGAAATGGCCCTGCGTGCGAAATTTGCGACGCGCGTCCTCAAGTCAGATGCCGCTGCTTTGTTTACTCGTTTTTTTTTTTTTTAATGGCCGCGGGAGAAGCGGAAGGGCAACGGAAGACGTTAAGGTGCGGGAGGTGGACCGAGGATAAGAAAGGAGATAGAAAGAGAGGAGGAGGAAGGAAGGGAGGAAGGGAGGAGGGGTGAGGGGGGGGGCGGTTGAAGCCCGAATCGCCAAGGGAACAAAGAGGCACTTATCCAAGCAACAGCTGAAAACATCTCGAGGCCCCCGCGCGCCAATTCATGTTTCAGATATTGAGCAACTGCTCCGACAAGCCACTCCGTGGCCACTTCATTAAGTACACCTCCGCGATGGTCACGTTTTTTTTTTTTAACCGTCACCTGATTTAAAGATATACGGTATCATTTTTGGAGGCAAAATAATAAGAATTACCAAAATGAATAATGAAGAACTCTTACGGCACCGCCGTATTAAAAAATAAAGCAACCCCGCTGGGAAAAAAAAAAAATCTTGCGGTGAGCAGTGCAAAGCGACACGAGGAGAGCGAGCGTACCTCGTCGTTCCTTTCGGCTTTGGCCTTGCCCTCCCCTCTTTGCTTATCTGGCCCCCCTTCCTCCGACGCCAGCTGTTGTTTTGGAGGCGGCCAGCGTCGCCGGGGTGCGCGGGTCAAGACCTCCGCCTGGACAAACGAGACCATTGTAAGTTGAAGTGCGCGGTAGGGGGGGGGGGGGGGGGGTGAGGGGGGCGCTAGGTGTCTAGCATGTGTGCTTCTTGTCGGAATCTCCGGCGCAGCAATTAACATCTTTTACGCGCGCAAAGAGGAGATGACACAAGCCGTCGAGCTTTTTTTTTTTTTTTTCGAACGCCCCCCCCCAATTGAAACATGCGACTTTGTCCCGTCGAAATGAGCGAGTGACCTGCTTGGATGCAGACGACAATTCGTTTTGGTGGAAGCAGAACGCCAACGACTCCGGCGCCGGATTTGTGGCGGGCCGGAGGCAAAAGGAAGGAGTGCGGCTGGCTGACCTTTGACCCCCGAACCCTTTCCGGAGGTCACAGGGCCCCGGAAGCCATTTCGGAAGTCGCGGACCGACGCGAGAAGTTAGATTTGGCCGGTGGTGCTCGCCATCATCCAATCTATCGGTGCGCCGCGGCTGAAGGCCGCAACATGAGCTCCTGTCCAAAATACGCAGGAGGGGGTGGGGGGGCGGGGGGGCTTTTCTCCGGTCCATTTCCCCTCTCTGATTGTCAAACTCGAGGCTCGGCGCTTGTGCGGCTAGATCATATCTTTTGGTTTCGTTGCATGACATTCCGTCACGTGCTTTCGTACAAATAATAATAATAATAATAATACATTTTTCTTTTTAAGCCTTTCACAACCCCTCAAGGACACTTTACAATCAGGAACAAGAACAATAAAAGCACAGATAAAATGATAAATAATAAGAGATGAATTTAAACTTGAGAATGCGATACCGCAGGGTTGAAAAATTTGATCCGATTTGCAAAAAAAAAGAAACTGACTGGCAAGTGTTTATGACAAATTTCAAACGAGGTATTCCCAGAATTCGAATCCCAAACCACATCATCATCATCATCATCATCATCATCATTTTACAACTTTAAGCAGGCAAATAAATGATCATTGGATTTTTACCCACAAAAACTCTTCTTGTCCCTTTCCAACGGGCCACATGTTTCCTTTTTGTTTTGTCTCAGTGACCGAGATGCTCTCATTTATCATCACACTGTTTTCAGGGGGCCCATGTTCTACTTGACATGCCCCCCCCAAACCCCAAACTCACACATTTAAAAAAAAGCTCATTTTCTCCACTTTTGGGTCAGAAACTGGGATTTGGGGTGAAAGAAGAATCTATTCTTTCTCTGCTTGTATCGTCACCGAAGATGATATTCCGTCAGTCGTGAAAATGCTCTACAGCGTCCGGCGGATTTTTATTTTTCTTTAATCCCTATTTGCGAGTGTGAGTACTTGTCGAGCAACCGAGAGCACAGCTGAGAGAGGAGAAAGTCCAGCTGACGGACGCCATAGGTCCACCTGTTCCCTGTCCTCAGAGCTGCTTCCTGGTCCCGGATGTGGGAACTTGGGAATACAGATGACTCCCACCAAAAAAAATAAAATAAATAAAAAACAAGAGCCTTTTGTTGTGTTTTTTTTTTTTTTTTACAATCCCACGAGCCCGTTTTAATAACCCGCCGGCCCGGAGTTTTTGTGGCAAGACGTGGCAGCGGCGCAAACCTCGGTGTGCCTCAAAAATGCCGGAAATGGAATCGATTGCGTTTGCGTTGGCTGGTCGAGCTTAAAAGCATTCAACGGTGGGTTTTGGAATTCATGCTTGGTGGGCCCTCAAAAAAAAAACAACAAAAAAAACCTCCTTCCTCTGTGGTTGCACAACTTCTAACATTGTGGTCAACTACGCGGATTTTCCTTTTTGCTTGAACAGCAAAAAACACAAACAGCATCAACGATCAGTCCTTGTTCAATTTTACTCGCCTTTCAGCTGGATTGTGGTTAATGATTTTTTTTGGGGGGGGGGGTCTTTTACTTTTTGTAACTCACATCAATGCTGTGACAAACATTCCAGTTTGTATTCTTCACGACTGCTTTTACAGTGGCGCCATGAGATATACGTTGAAATTTGTTCCGTGACCACGCTGGGAAAGAAAACGCTCTCAAATCGTCTTCCGCCATTGAAAGCAATGGAAATGCCATTAATCCGTTCCGGCCCATCCGAAAAAACAAAAAAAACTAAATTTGGTTTCCTTTTTAATAAGAGAAATAGCAATCCATAAGATTTGGTTTGCACTCCGAAATGATTAAACACGCATCAACGTTGTCTGTTCTGAGGGGGGGGGCGGGGGGGGGGGATTGTTGTTTTAAGCTGCTTTCCATCTTGCGTCTTAATCATTTTACAGGCGAGGCTGGCCAGATTCAACAAACCAACGGCGGCGTGTCGAATGGCCTGCATCATTAGCGATACTGTCAGCACCGGCGGGTCAGGAGGGAGTCAGGGGAGGGGGAGAGTTGAAGGTGCGCTGGTTCGGGGAGGGGGGGCAGGGCAGATTAGGCAGTTAAAGAGCTTGCAGAGGAAGTGGAGTTTTAATGCTGACAAGGTTCCTGTGGAGCGTGTTATGCTAATCTGCTCGTGTTAAGCGCTACAAAATGTCTGCCGTGGAAGAAGGGGGGAAATGCACCATGAAAACATCCAGCTCCGGCCAAGGAAGGAAGGGGGGGGCACATTGCGTTTTTTTTTTGCCTTCCTGTAACCTGCGAGGGGATTCGAAGTCCCGATTTTTCGCCAATCACGATTAAATGAAGCCGATTGCCGGCGAGATTCGCATTTCTAGTTTGGGCTCTGCATCCGTTACATTTTAGTAGAACGAATGATTTAAGATTCACGTCACTGCCTATATAACGAGCGCTGCTGGCACGCCGGAGCGGAAAAGCCTCGAGTCACTTTGGGGGGGGGGCTAATGGGAGCGAGTCAAAACGAGAAAACGGATCAAAAGTAGCACTGTAACTAACGGTTTTTCATCATTCATTAATCTGACGGTTATTTTTCAACTCATTAATGAATCCGAAGGGTTCTTTTGTCACCCCCCCCCCCTTTATTCCAAATTTCCATTTAAAATTTGACGATGATTCACCAGGCTGGTCAGAAAAATTGGCAGAAATGTTGATCTTTGTTCTCCCAAGTAAAAGCAGATGATCACAAGTCTGCTTCTTTCCAAATTTACTGCGGAGAGGGCGTAATTCCGCAAATCGCCACCGGTTGAAACGCCCGCTAGCCGACATCAAACACGCTCGAGCCTGAGCCTTCCTGTCGCCGTCATCGGGGAGCCTCATGGAGGCTTGTCAGGCCTCGTTAGGTGGGCAGGGGGGGCAGCGGGACGGCGGGGGGGGCGGAGGGTGTCTGCACACTTCAGCAGCCAACCAAGCGTCCGTCCGTCCGCAAGCTACGGCCTGCGCCTGACTGTCGCCACCCCGTGACACGTGCCTTTCAAACCGGTGCCGACTGTCACAACAAATCAAGAGGGGGCAAGATATGTACGGCCTTCTGTTGATTCGGAATGCCATTGTTCAAAACAAAACGTGGAGCCTAACCCGGTTAACTTTAGCCCAGAAGCACGGTACACCCCTGGGCTCATTTGGGTTGCGGCTTGGGGGAATTAGGGGTCATTGGGTCAAACCCGGGTCTGGCTGGCTGGATGATTTCGTTATTTGTTTTTATTTTTTTGCAGAGAGATGCAACGGAGTACACCCCGGACTGGTTTCCAGCCCTTTGGGCTTGTCGCCCCCCCCCGTGACACACTACTTCATTCTGATGATGATGAAAGGATGAAGTGCGATTTCATGAGAATGACAGGGTAGATCGTACCAAGATCTCCCAGGATGCTTCGGGCCCTGAGCTATTTTGCCGGCGGCACTGTGCGCCCTCCTCACGAGTAAAATGAGAAAAGTCAAAGAAAAATAAATCAAGCCGACCGTGTTGCTCTCACCTTTTGAGTCGCGGTTCGGGGACAGGGGGGGGATTCTTTCGAGTGTCCTCAACGGGGCTGTCTGGCCTCCAGGTAGTAAAAATGGCCCTGAAAGATCAACAATAAGGTCCAAAAAGACCAACAAAAAAAAAAAAATGTCATAGCACAGCTACGGAAAGTGTTTCTACGGATTATAAGAAATTCTGCATCAAAGCCGACCTGAATAATTACATACAAAAGTGTAAAGCCCCCTCTCTGGGCCACCCCCCGTTCCAAATCACCGATGCACCTTTGAAAAGTCCGAGTGTGGACGGCAAGACAGAAGCCTGTGAAGTATTCCTCTCACATCTTCACCAGATTTATCATTTGCAGACCCCATACATAAAGATGAGGGGGGGGGGGGGCATTCAACAGTTCGAGTCATATTGTGTGTGCGGTTTACTCCGATTGTCTCAACACAGAACACACACACACACATTACGATTGTCTTCCAGCACAGGTTTTGGAACAAGTTCTCCAAGGCAGAAATCATCCATAATTCCCCCCAGCAGAGGGTTTAGTCATCACCCCCCCCCCCCACCCCGCCTTGGACAACCCGACGGATGGACCCGACTTGATGGGAGGGTGGACCTGGCAAGTCCAGCTGGGAGCGGAAACCCGAAGAGGAAGCGTCCAGTTGATGCAGCTGTTTTCTCCCTCTCACGCCTTCTTCCCCCCCCCCCTCCCCCCCCCCCCCCCCCCCCAACGTATCAAGTGTCCGAAAGGGGGTGGTGAGAAAGGCTGGGGCACGCAGTGGGCTTGTAATGGTGCGGGTGCAGGCCAACAGGTGTTTGACAAGTCCAGCAGACTGCCGTTTGGTCAGGGGGCTTGTGCTTGTTCCTGCACGCATGGACTTGCGTGGGTAAACTTTTTACTGGAATAGTAACGCAACGTGTCAGCCGTCCGTGGCAAAGCATCGCGGCGAATGACGAACACGTTTTACAGCCCATGCCTGGGTGTGGGTTTTCTCCGGGTACTCTGGTTGCCATATTCTCAAAGATTTCAGGAGATTTCAAGCTGTCCGAGGTGGGGGGTCGGGGGGGTTCAAGAGATGCAAGAACCTCACCCAGTCACTTGCCTGCCATCGACCGTGAACCTGGGCCAACGCGGACTGTGCGCAAGACACACGCACACGCGCGATCGTCACGATGGGAGCTCAGAGGCGATCGCACTCGGGCCTGCCGCGATATGAACTCCCCATTGGAGCCAAGCTCCTTCTGGCGAGGTGCAAGGGCGCCACCGTGTGGTCGTGGTGTCAACCTGAACTGAAACACTCCTTTCTACTTGTTGGAAATGAAAGCAATTAAGGAGAGGCAACAAAACTGTGGGAAAGTTTTGTTTTTTTTAATGTAACGGATCAGGATGACACCAAAACGTACAGCGGAAAATAAAACAGCACACACACACACACACACACACCCAAATAGCGCAAACATTCGGTTGTAAAATATTGCAGCAAGTCGAGAGCCGGCAAGACTTACTTGATGATACTCACTGACATCACTTGCCTATTTTGACATCACTTGAAGACGATGTGAAATGCAGGACTCGTTTGTTATCGATCGCCATTGACTGCAAAAGTGGAATAAAAACCAAGTCAACCAGACAAGAAAAAAACGAGTGCAGAAGAAGCGCAGCTTGGAACGATTTTTCTTTTCGGTGACGACGATATTCCGGTGTGAGGGCATCACGATTGAAAGCAGGACACATTTGAATGCGCGAGTGCACAAAAGCACAATTTAATTATTATTATTATTTTTAAAATGCCACTTTTCCACTGCTCCATTTGCTGTTGCTGCTCTTCAAGATGTTCTTCCTGCCCGCAATCTACTCTCGGACACACAGGCTGATAATCTGTACGATTATCCTGTGGTGGGGGTGGGTCAGAGTGATTTTTCGTCTCTCATCTGCTCGGAAAACGGCCGAGGGCGACAACTGTCAATGTTAAAGGGAAGGCCAAATTTAAGCAACAGCAATCAAAGCCAGCAAACGTCAGATCGGAGGTCTCTGAAAGATCATCCGTTGGTGTGTGGTGTGTTTAGAGTGATCTTTTTCCCCACCACCTCTGATCTGTTCTGCAAAAGGAGACATGGGTTACACTACCACTGATAATTAGTATTAATAATAAAATAAATAAAATCTTTTTTTGGACCGCTTCCGATCAAAATCAGCAAAAGTCCAATTCTGGGAAGTCTCTGAAATCTTATCGTGAGGGATTATCCGGTGGTGTGCGTTGCGTTTGCCGCTTTAAGGAAATACAGGAGACCCCTTGTTCTCCTCCATTGTTGTTTGTTAGCACATCTTGTGGCGAGCGATGCGTTTCAGTGCGGCGTGGTTTTCGCAGTTTCCCCACAAGGCCTGGGGAAAAAAAACACCTTGTTGGTGACGTGCAGCAGAAAAGATTTTTTGTTTCGAGTACGTTTGCGCTACCTGTTGGGGGGACACTGTCAATTATTTTGGGTTTGGTTTCTTAACATAATTGCGAAAAAAAACAAAAAGGAAAACCAAAAAACTTTAGATGTTAATCATTTTAACACATCAAGTTTCTGAAAGACTTACAAAAAAAATAAATACAAAAATAACAGAGATAAAAGCGTTCCACACAACTTTAAATCTAACGGAATCTGCGCTGTGACACGACGACGGAAGTCGTTTTGGTAAAAGTAACAATATCCAACAAATTTATCGTTTCATACGCTGACTTTTGGGTTCTCCACTAAAACGATGGTGAGGTTTTTTTTTTTTTTTCCCCCAAGGGGAACGCGTCTTCATTTAGCGCATGCTGAGAGACCGTCACCAAAAGCCTTTGGTTTTAAAAGACCTTGAAATAAAACGCAATTAAACTTCACATTAGGGGTTCAGTTAGAAAAAGATTCTTTTTGTGGGGGGAGGGGAGGGGTGGGATGCGGGGAGCGTTCCGGTGGGTTTTGTTATTGTTCCAGGTCCTGACTGAATCCTCCATAGTCCAGCGCGAAAACCCAGTCCGGCGGGTTCTCGTGGTACTCATGAGTCAAGAGTGGCGTACGAGCTGTCCTCATCGTATTGGTCATCTGCCGCGGGGAAAATGTCGCCTCCGATCCCAAAGAAGTTGTCTTCCGTCTCAAAAAGGTTGTCTTCCGTCACAAAATCTTGGTCCTCCCCCGACGCCAGAAGCCGGCTCGGCAAGCCGCCCTGGTAGGAGCCGTTGCCGGGCCGCTCGTGGTCGTGGTTCTCGTCGTTGCCGGCGGACTGGCGCTGGTTTTGGGGAGCGGACGCCTGCCGGCTGTCAGACGGGGTCAGGCCGGATTTTTTCATTCTGTATTCAAGTTAGAAGGAGTGTCATTCGGATCGTGTAACGCCGACTCATTCACGACTGTCCCGCCCCCGATACTCCATTTTCACCTTCTTACAACGGCTTGGCAAATACTACGAAGCGTTCGATACTTGATGTAACGCTTTGCGGAGCGCGGGCGTGCGTACGCTACATCCAACGGGTTGTTTTTCCAACGCGGCCAAAAGTTGAACGAGAGAAAGGCTGCGGGGTGCACGTACTGGTTCTTGTGTTTGGCCCCGCTGATGTGAGACTGGTACTGATCCACGGAGTTGAGCTCGATGTTGCAGACCGTACAGGGAAAGCCTTTTGCTGTGGACGCCGCTTTTAAAAAAACAAAGAAAAAAAGTTAGATGTCGTGATTTCTTCTTCTCCTCATGTGACAATTGCGTCAAGGTACTGACTCGGAGTGGCGGGCTTGCCGTAGAGCTTCATCAGGTCCTGCTTGGCCAGTTGCTTCTTGTGCTTCTTGCCCGCGTAGTGCTGCTGGGCCATCAGCGTGTTGTTGAAGGACGCCTGGCAGATGGAGCAGAAGCGCTCGGGGTCTTGGTCGCCCCCGGGACCGCCGTTGCCAGTTGCCGCCGCCGCCGCCGCCACCTCCACCTCCGCTGCTTGCTTCTTGGATTGAGATGGTGCGGCCTGTTGGCCTACTGGTGAAGAACAACGGTAAAAGCGCAAAAGAGTCTTCAACAGCCATGTCCAAAGTCCGGCCCGGGGGCCAAATCCGGCCCGCGGTCGAATTTCATCCGGCCCTCGGCCCCCGTCATAAAATCAGTGCCGTCTGGCCCGCAGGTTGGGCGCAATGGAACACGTGTTGCATTGACTGAGGTCTCGTAGACTGGTGAGTGATGTTTCATAGAGTACTGCTTCCCTCTAGTGGCTAAATGAGTAATAGCATTCACTAAATGAGTAATAGCATTTAGACACTAGAGGGCATCACTCACGAGTTAACAAGACATCACTCCGTGTTTATATTGACTGATATGTCATATTTCAAATTCCTGTTTCAAATGAACCAAAAGAAATTCTTACGATTGTTGAAATTAAAATAAAAATGGAAATGTGAAACAGACTGGCTTACTAAAATTTGCTGAACAATATTGTTGTTCAATGTAAAGAATGTCAGCCAAGGTCGGCCCCCCGACATTTTACCACATAAAATCTGGCCCCCTTGGCAAAAAGTTTGGACACCCCTGGTCTTCAAGATGATTATGTCACGTCCCGTGTTTGCCAGCAGGGGGCGGGCTTTCTGCCCGCCGTTTACACAGCTGTCACCCATTTGGCAGTAATTGCTCAGCCTTTATTTGAAGGCTCTGGCAGTCTACTCACAACCGCCGCGCCAATATTCTCTCGCTAAAATTACTATTTGGATTACTTGTTGCCTCTTAGCTTTGTGGCTGTGATTACGCGCCATTATTTCCTATTACATACAAAATGTATATAATCGTCTAATCAGACTTCCTTGCCATTTGTTTTCCGCAAGCGTTTTCTGTTGTTCCCTTTATTCTATCCCTGGTCCTTATTTTGACCAGCGTTTTTTGTTATTCTCCCTCTCGGGTATTTTGTGTTCGTCATTAAAGACTCCTTTTGTTCTCTGACAAAATCTCTTTTGTGTCTGCTATTTCGGGGATTCACCTTTCAGTTATTTTGTTGTGCACGAAGGAATAATTCCATCGCTTCGGGCACAAGGTGATAGATTAATGCCACTCCCAGTCCAGTTTACTGTCAAACAAAACAAAACAAAAAAAACAAAGAGAAAAAAAAATGTGTATTTCAAATAACCACATAATTCGGTCTTACTTCATCGGGGGATGAGATGAGTGATCTGAGTTTCTAAGTGCGATTCTTTGTTGGGTTGGTCGTGTACGTACAGGTCTGAGGGTCCACCGATTTCAGTTTCTTGGCGTGGATCTTGCCCTGGTAGTGAGACTGTGCCATGACGGGGGACGTGAAGGTCATCTTGCACATTTCGCAAGCCTTCATCGGGTCTGACTCGCCATTGTTGGCGTCGTACTGAAAGACAAACACAAACAGTCAGTCAAGTGACACTCTTCCAAATGCAAACAGACCAAGGTGAGGCATGTTTGCTATTCGCGACTCCCGAGGTAGTTTAGTTATTCGCATCTAAAGTTTCCCATTTGGAATAGAGCCAAAATATTGAACATTCGGTAGAAATTTTGAGGTCATTTTCCAATGTCCAGTCCTCATCTCACCTGCACGACAATCGGCTATGTGTAAAAACAACCACAAAAAATAGAGAGCGACTTTGCTTACGCTGACAGAGGATAGCGACTTGAACTTTTTTGTCTCTGGCTCCTTTTCATTTTGGATGGAAAGGTAACGTCGCACCTTGTTGCCATGTTTCTTACTCTAAAAGAGAGCAAAATTACCAAGACAAGTTAGAACGACCCCAACCGGTGATCCACAAGGACAAATGCTCGCCGCTCAAAAAACAGGACGCCGACCTGATAGTGAGCCAGCTTCTGCGAGTCTGAGATGAGGACGGCATTGCAGACGCTGCACAGGTTGTCTGTGAACAGGTTGCCGTGCTCCTTGATCATCTGATCGACTGCGGCGGAGAGAACAAACGAAAAGAAAGACACGAAAGACAGTTTA
Organism: Hippocampus zosterae; assembly: GCF_025434085.1. Classification (NCBI taxonomy): domain Eukaryota; kingdom Metazoa; phylum Chordata; class Actinopteri; order Syngnathiformes; family Syngnathidae; genus Hippocampus; species Hippocampus zosterae. The sequence goes on from NC_067466.1 coordinate 18,695,240, forward strand.
AAAGAAGACAATGCCTGAGAATTCAACATTCAGATCAAGGAAACGAAATCGAATGATTTTCATGAAACAATCAGTTGTGTTACGTTCCATTTTAGGAGAATCATCAAAATGTACGAGTGAAGCGGTACTTAACTGTGTAGAGTGTAATAATAGTGTGACAAAAAGGTTTGGAGGTAGACGAGCCCCCCCCCCCAAAAAAATAGGTTGACAACCAAACTAGATCTTCTGTTTTGATAACCAGGTGGTGTTGCTAAACTGATTCGATCATCCCGTTTTCTTGTAAATCAAATAATCTTTTCGATTTTACACAGATGCCTTGTTCAACCCCCTCACAATCCCGAAAAGCACCCGTTTAGCTTGACCAAAGCCTCCACATCAACCTCAAGTGTGACTGTGAGTGTCGAGGGTGACAATAATACAGCAAACGAATGGAGGTTAATTGCAGCGAGCCAGCGGAATTCAACGTGCGGTGAGCGAAACCGCGTCATCGGCCCGCAAGTCGCTCGTCAACGGGGCTAAACGCAAAACATTTTTTTTTAAAACGCCAGCGAACGCGAGCGGGCGCCGAAGCACCGCCGTTCAAGGCCATTCGCCGTCATTGGGCGAAAGCTGCGACCTTGACGACCAGTCGGCTGCGGTTAGCTTAGCTTATCGTAGCTCAGATCACACAGTCGAGCATAGCATCGCATAGCTTAAGTTAGCTTTATTCATCCGGACTTCGGCAACAAACGACGCGCGGGTCGTGAGAGATCCAACAAAGAAGGCAAAACATTTTTTTTGGGGGGGGGGGGTGTTTAATCTTCAATGAGAAAGTGGTCACCTTGGTCTGGCCCCGACGGCAAGTAAGGCAATTGATCAGTGTCCATAGCGACCGCCATCATAACTTGAGCTCGAGGTTCGAGCCAGTGCGCGCAAGTGCGCATGCGCAGAAACTGGCTTGGCAACGCAGTGGAAAGCTCGAAGAGGAGCGGAATTTGGCAGGCGCCTGACATTTTTGGTTTGTTTTGTTTTTGGGGGCTTTTTGGAGCCATGAGCAATGTAAAAAAAAAACATGCAAAAAAATGAATAATGATATTGTGTACAATTGAAACAAATTCACAAAACTCCACAGCTTCTTGTTTCTTAAGTCTCCCTGTTGCAACACTGCTGCTGTTGTACACGCGCTATATAAATAAAGATGAGATGCATTTAATGTGCGCGTGTGTGTTTTTGTGTGTATTGTTAGTCTGAACAATAACTCGCACCCTTGCGCATGCAGATAAACATTTGACCTGTAAGTGTCGCTGTTGTAACCCTTAGCTGTGATGAATGGAAATTCAACCCCTTCACTTTCATTGCTATTTCAAAAAGGCAATTGACGATAGCAAACGTACTACACAGTAAAGGACCGGCATCGGTATGTCTACAAACCGAACACAAAATGGTGTTTATTTTTTTATAAATACACTTATTAAAGACATGTCCATCAGTTTCCGTAGTGTAGTGGTTATCACGTTCGCCTAACACGCGAAAGGTCCCCGGTTCGAGACCGGGCGGAAACAGTCCTTTTAAAAATTTTCAATTTACGAGGCAAGTTCAAAAACTATTTCTGACACTAAAATAAAAATATTTTCAATTTAGACGACCTCAATGCCCACGGAGAAAAAAAAAACATGGCAAAACGTACATTTTATGTCAATTTCAATGCATGTTGATGGGCAAAGTGGACACATTGGAATCCATCTGCAAGCCTTTTTATTTAGCAGCATTAGATTCTTTCCCGATTTTAACTTTTACAGGAATAAATGGGTCCTTGTCTTACTCGGACTAGTTTTTCATCTATTCGTTTTTACAGTAGATATGATAATGGATTGAAAATGTTCCGCAATAAGCTCATTTACAGTGCTCTCATGCTAGCACTGGTATTTTGAATTTATACTTCCAGAGTGAACCTAAAATGTTTTCTTGCACCATTCATTAATGGGCTATACTATCCCAAGGGTAGGACAGAAGAGACGAAAGTGACAAAAAAAAAAATTTTGAATCAACCGACATCATACAGCAGTACAACTTTTTGCACTGAATGAAATTATGGCAATTATAATGAAATCCAATCATGTACCTTCTTTGAAGCAAGTGATATTTAATACAGCGTTCAAAACACATTTAACATCCATCCAACTGGAATGCCACCTGTGGATAATATTGTACAAGACAATCATACATTCAATAAGCAGACGCGTCAAATTGGACAATGGAGCACTACGAGCGCTCCACTTCGAGGGGAGGGATAGAAGGAAACGTGGCGTACATCTTTCCATTGGTGGACACCATCAGGGCTTCTCCGTTCTTGCTCTCATCCGTCACCAGCTCCAGAAGGCACTCTGCCACATCGGACGTCCTGAAAATGAATAATGGCACTGGAGGAAGTGACGCTTAAAAATGACCACGGATCTTCGCCCTACCTAGCTTGTAGTGAGGTAAATTGGTCAAACTGTTACAACAACACACTCCAGTAACTTACTTGATCACGCCATGAGTATCTAGGAGTTGTCGGGTGGGCTGCTCCAGCACGGTGAATTGTCCCAGTTTTTGTGTTAGAGTGGCGAGCAGCTCAGTTTCCACCAAAGCCGGACAAATGGCATTAAAGCGAACTCCGTAGCCCGCCATGGTGGAAGCCATCTAGTAGATACACACGAAAAAAAAAAAAAAAAATACACATTGGTTGTACGGCGTTTCATGTCGCTGATAGAAGCTCACCGCCAGGGCTCTGGCAAAGCCGATCACGGCACTCTTGGTGGCACTGTAGACCGGGCAGCTCGGTAGTGGTTTGATACCTGCGATAGAGAGCAACACGTTCTATTACAGTTTGCTTAGAGATGTCAGGAAAATGCCTACGAGTTTGTAGTCTTGAGAGGTCAATTGAACCAAAAATGACATGTGCTATAGACTTTTTCCAAGAAATAATCATTAAAAAAAAAAAAGTCAAGTGAGACCTTCACCTGCCATTGACGCAGTGTTGACAATGACACCTCCTCGACCGCCATTCAACTTGCTCATGTGTTCTAGGGCAGCGTAAGTCCCCTTAATGACCCCCACCTATGGCAACAAAGCCATAGAAGGCAACAGCGGTTTGTTGCATATGAGGAGTGAGGACGTAAAAAAAATTTTTTATATTCAAAAAAGCCCGACAACATGCTGGCTCTTATTTACAAGACATAAAATTCAGCAGATCTGTCTCATGAATATGTTCTTACAAAGTTGATGCCCACGGTTCGCTCCCAATCTTCCTCGTTCAGGATTCCCGCATTGTTGCACAGGATGTCAATTCCTCCGAAGGTCTCGGCGGTCGTCTTGAAGGCAGCTTGGCCGTGGGTGGAAGGAGAAAAACAATTGCAGTCAATTATAGTCTGAACAGACCAAGTCAATCTCCAGGCTGAGACCAGACAGAGGAGTGATTCCCAAGTGCAGTGTGACAAACGAAGAATACCAAAAAAACTGAAACTCATTTTATGTGCTCCCTTGTGTTAATTAAAAGGTGGTAATGCATCATCTTAAAAAAATTCAAACTTAACATTTCTAGAAAAGATCGTTTGTAAGCCAACCAGCCCGATAAAAATGTTATCTGGCTTCACATAGCATCATAGCACAATAACAGCTATCCTGAAAGTGAGAAAGGATACATGGCTGATCTGTGCTGCAACATTTATTGGGTGGATCACATTTATAAAGCTAAATTTATAATACAGTTCCTCATGGCTCAATCTTAAACCCACTAATATTTTATATAGACTTCATTTAAATTAGGTTTTGTCTAATCATCCCAAATGCAATGTGTGTGCAGTATGTGTGTTCACAGTGGCGGGGTGAGCAGTGGCTATTTGCATGAGATTCGAGCACTCAGTCAAAACAGGCCGAGTTAATTGAGGCCAAAAGTTGTGCTCTACAAGTTTTGGGGTTATTTGACCAAAGAAGGTTTTTAGACCGTTGCAAGTGGTTTCAAATAGTGACAAAAGAAAAATGTCTCATTTATAATCGTGTGTTAAATACAACAGAATGGAGTCTAAGCAATTCTTCAGGGTTCTCCTTTCCACCACCCCCCCCCCCCCCATTGCTCATCAGTAACTCACGAGGCACACTTTCTGAAGATTGCGCGCTTGCCGCTTTCGATGCACTATGGGTAATTTAGAAGGCAGGTTTGAACAGGGAAAAGAATGCAAACCAGTCAAACGGACACCTTTCTTTCCATTCAAAGGCAATAGGACATGTGCTCCTGCGAGCAATTTCTCATGCTTCATCCCGCACCATCTTTTTTTTGAGTCTTTGTTGCAATGCAAAGTGAGTCGACACTACCTTTCAGCTGCTCCTCCGACTGGACATCGCAGCTGAGGAAAAGGGCTCGATCTTGCCCGGCCTCCTTGTTGAGGGCCTCCATCACACCCTTTCCGACACTTTCGTTCACGTCCAACAGAACAACCTGGCGAGATGCATGCGGTTGTCAGATCAACAGTTTTCCCCATGACGTCACTGCAGAGGTCTTCACATTCCTTCCTCAGAGGATTTCATCAATCGATATTGAATCGGTTTATATCCGAAGGGGCAAGTCTGCACTTGTCAATGAAATGAATGAATGTGCAGCAAAACAATTTTTTAAAAAAGTATTTACGCTCATCTTTGGAAACAGTTAAGCAGTGAGAGATGTTTGAATACCTTCGGGATCGTAGTTGTTTATGAGAGCGACTGTGGGTGTGTGCGTGTGGACTTTAATTCTTGATACGTTATATATTTTGCCTGAAGAAAACACACCCGAGAACGGTGTGTGTATAAAGATACGCACACTTACGCTGTTGTGTAGAACTTATGTTAATTTATTCCGTTTTAAGAGGTTGTTATCAAGCCAGCGCAGGGATGATAGTTAAAGAAACTGTTTTAGTATCCAAGTTCAACTTACAAATGAAAACCAATAAGTCCTACTCGAATAATTGCAGTCTCAAACGCCGCAATTCTCTTTCTTAACGTTTACCTTTGCGCCATTCCTGAAGAGGATCTCGCTGAAGGCTTTGCCAATTCCTGCTGCAGCTCCCGTCACCACGGCTACTTTTCCCTCGAGTGACATTTTGCGTGCTTCTGCTTGAAAGAGAGGGTGCGTGGTCTGGTCAAGGTGTGTGCGCGGTTATAAATGGGGTGGGTGTGCGTGGACTTGTAAGTAAGTATTCACATCAGGCACCACCCACAAAGCCAAACTCGGTGACCGGAGGATTGCGCACAAGCAAAAGCTTGTTTACCTAATTACTGTCAATGTAAAGCAGTTAGTATTTAAGTGTGACGGCTTTTAGTAATGCCGAATTGATTTAAATATTTTACATCTGTAGAATCTTTTCATGTCATGTAATAATAACGAGCTATGTGACGTCCAGCATCAAAAAAGGCATTTTTAAAAACGGAGTTTGGTTCAATCCGTGGGCTGGGCGTGTGCTGTTCCACGAGCAACCGCAAGAGGACGCTAAAACGCCGCAACAGTGATCCACCTAGTCCTAGTGGACTCTCGACTGCACTCAGACTTATATGAATACTGTACTAAATCCGCGCCTGCAACGCACTCAGTGGCGTGGAAAGCACACTACATGCTTGGGGAGGGGGCATGATTATGACAATGTATCGACAGGGCTCAAGGTACCACTGCAGAAGTTGAATAAAACGTGTGCCTTAATAAATGTTTAAAAACAATCTATCCAACATCTTTAAGATGAAATAAAAATGTTTTCAATTCAAAGTGTAATACAACAGAACTGTTGATGTTGCCTCGATAAAAGTGTATCACAACTACTGTGCTGGAATAAAGTCATCTTGAAAAATGGCGCCACGTTTACATCGATTCCCGCGTGTCACACGGCTGAGCATGTCAACAGCCTATCGGGAAAAGATCACATCGCATTTAAACGGGTGACCGGAAATCTTCAACCAAATCGAAAGGAAAAAAAAAAGTCACCATGTAAATATTGAATTAACCATAAATATGATTAGCAGTCATGAGGTTCATTTCAGTGAGGTCACATCAGGGTGCCCTTGTGCTCATTTGCATACTTTTGCGAGTGAGGGTCGTTGGATCTCAACTCCTATCAGCTTCTTTCAGGGAGGACACTCCCTGACACTTGCAACACACACACACACACACACTCACACACAAACAGAACCTAAAGAAGCGAGGACGTGTTGCTTCAAGGGCCACGCAGGTTGAAACAAGCTTGGCAAGACAGCACAAGTCACTGCCTCCATGGCAACTGCACGGGAACGCGGCCATCTTTTAGCACACCTCCAATTCGACAGGTCTCGCGTCCTCTTCCCATCAGAAGACGCAGTTCAACCTTTAGTGAGAATGCAGCAAAATGCTTCCCGATAAGCACACACATTTAATGTGAATAAAATCTCAAATAATCGTGTCGCTCACTTTTATATATTGACAAGTCTGAAGTGGATGTGAGCAAGGCTGCGCACCCAAATTTTGCTTATGATTGATCACATTTTTTCAGACAATAGATGATAACCAGGAAACAAGTTTGCAATGCGTGCCTCCTTTCTTCAATGACGCAGTCAGGCTGATGTGTGGAAATTAAGCAGGCCCCACCCATGAATTAGGGCGCTCATTAACATGTGCTGAAAGTAGTCATAAAAAAAACTGACGTCAAAGATCACTTGACTTTGTCAGGAGGGTCAATTTTAGTGCTGATAGCATTTTTATTCCATTTTATTCCTTAAGCGACAAGAATCAGCCCAATCAAGAGTCCCTTTAATGCTACCGCCGGCCGGGCCTTGGATTACATTCATTCATTCATCTTCCGAGCCGCTTGATCCTCACTAGGGTCGCTGGAGCCTATCCCAGCTGTCTTCGGGCAGTAGGCGGGGGACACCCTGAATTGGTTGCCAGCCAATCACAGGGCACACAGAGACGAACAACCATCCATGCTCACACTCACACATTGGGACAATTTTTTTAGAGTGTTCAATCAGCCTGCCATGCATGTTTTTGGAATGTGGGAGGAAACCGGAGCACCCGGAGAAAACCCACGCAGGCCCGGGGGAGAACATGCAAACTCCACACAGGGAGGCCGCAGCTGGAATCGAACCCGGTACCTCTGCACTGTGAAGCCGATGTGCTAACCACTGGACTACCGGGCCGCCCCTTGGATTACAGTGGGAGACAAAGTGACCCACCATCCACCATTTACAAACTGTATGTTGGGCCGCGGTGGGAGTTGTGTATGTGTGTGTGTGTGTACATAAACCCCCACCCGACCCGGTCCTGCTTACGGGGCAAATGTGCCATTTACTGGCTTTCAACTGCGACTTGCTGACCAGCTGCTGACTTGTTGTGTTTTCACTGGCGATTACGACTCCAAAAAAGGTGCGGCACCGGCGGACAATGGCACCGAGCTTTACATGTCCCTGGAGCGGTCGCACACAAAGAGCGCAGCGCGCCCACCATCCCAGTCCCGCGGCCACCCGTTTGCCGTCCGGGGGCCCTCGGCGGGAGAAGGAACAACCTGGATCTAAAGCGTGCTTGCAGCCTGAGAGTGATTATTGATTATCCACCATTGGCTGTCTTTGTTGTGCTCATTGAGTCCTTCATAATGTAACAAAGCAATCATACGAACAATGCAGGCAGAAATCAAGTGTCAACAATAAAGCACTGCACATGTACACCCACTGTGTTTGAAAACAAGTGTTAATTGAGTTTTTTTTTTAAGTGCAATCGAATCCAATGAGAAAATGCCGCTGATGCCTGAAGGTGTCATGTGACTTCCATTTATTTTGGACTCATAGATGTTTTTTTTCTGGTTTACATGCAGTTTGGACTCGCCCTCTTTTGTACAGTGTTGGGAATCAATTGTCTTCCTTAAACCACTGCCTCTAAGTTGAATTCCGCCATGACCTTGGACTCCAGTGAAACGCACTGCTCTGTACTGTCCACTTTGGCCTGCATGACCCCGTGTACATTACATACAGTATTACATAAACCAGACATGTCTAGCTCCGGGTCTGGAGGGCCACTGTCCTGCCTGTCTTCCAGGACACCGGCCCTTGAGGACCGACTTTGGACACTCCTGACATAAACCCATTACTAAATTATGCTTTTTTTTTTTGCACCCAGACACTCTTTGGAGTGCATACAATGGAACATGACAGGATGCTTTGTTGTCATTGTGTTACTGGCGATTACAAAGTACAACATCAAAACATCAAGACAACAAAAATTGTGTTACTTTGAGAGAAATACGCACACGGCGTGGACACGTGCTTGGTTGGGGGGAGGAGGGGGGGGGATCACGAAAGAGGCGTTCATGGACACGCTACTTCAGATATGTCAATTCTGTACTTGTTTATTCAGTCAACGTCCAACAAAGGGTTCGCCTGTTCCCATTCCGTTGTGTCAGCTGACTTTTTGTTAAAGTAATTAAAGTGAGTTATAGACGCGACAAATTCAAAAACCGTTTGGCGCTGCGTTGGACCTATAAGAGACAATACAAATTTATATACTGTACATGTAAACTACCATTACTTAACGGGATTACGTATCAGTACTTCCACGTTAATGGAAGTATGTATAGTATAGTAATTTAAAACGAGCAGTTTGCGAACGTTGTTGTTTATAATTAAAACAGGATTGGTCTAAGGGGGGTTTCAAAATGGAAAAGAAAGTTGCAAAAAAAAAGGTTCTGGAAAACTGGGGGGAAAAATCGCATTCTTTTTACCCGAGGACAGTGAACGTAGCATTACTATGACGTGTGCCGAAGCTTTGGTGCTGCGTTCGCACGCTCAGAAAAATACACTTTTAAATCAACTGCGATTTGTTCAACACGATTACGGGGCGGCAGACATATTGTGAAAGTTGTAATTTAAAGTTACACATACATGCGATAACTCCAAAAGCGTTTCAAATTGGATTCGATTCCTATTAAAAGGGCTTCATGTTTGAAATTGCGTTTTCTTTTCACCAGAAAACGATGAACGCAGCATTATTATGACGTAGCACGTATGCGCGCTCCCGACCGGACGGACCTACTCCCCCAAGACGACGTACATGCGCGCCCCCTGGAATCGCGTGGTGGAGAGCGACCATATTGCTGCTATCGGCGGAGATAGGGTTGTTTCCCCCCCCCGTAAGGCCTATCGGACGCGGTTATTTTTGCTTTTGTTCATGTTTGGAATAACCGTGGACGTGTCCGTGTCTTGGACTGAAGCTCGGTTCGTCTAGGAGCTAGGAGTGCCACACTCCCGCCGAACAACTTCACTTTTCCCCTTCGAGCGTATTCGGACTGGGGGGGGAGGAGGAGAGGACTGGTAATCTCGAAGGGGGTGGGAGAACCACGGCGCTTGCAAATGGCCACTCAGGTGGAGGCTCTCCTGCCGGCCAACGCGCTTATCAAAGCGGAGGAGCGGGGCAAAGTGAGACACGGCGAACCGGAGTCGGAGCTTGAGGTCGACGGGGCCAAGCGGGGACGGGCGGGGAGGGTATGTGAGGAGGAGGAGCTGGAGCCCGGCAGCGACAACGCAAACAGGCTCGGAGTGAACCCCGGAAACCCCACGCGGGACACGAAGGAGAACGAGGAGGGCTTTGACAGCGAGGTCAAAGCCGACGAGGACGACGGTAAAAGCCGGAAGGACCTTACGGAGGCCCCCCCGCCCAAGGTGAACCCGTGGACTAGGAAAATGAACGCCGTGACCGTGGTCAGCGTGAACGGACAAGCACATCACGGTGGGTATTCCTCCGTCACTCCCCACCCTCATGTTTATTACCCCCCCTGTCACTCGCGTATCCGTGGGTCGGTCCAGCAGCTGACTTTCAGGTAGGCCAGGTAGCGTTCATGCCGTTTAAATGTCAAGCCCTGCTGGATATATTCGAAGCGCATGCATACACCCCCTTCTCCACTCGGGGAGTCTATTCCTGGAATTCAGGGTCGGTCAAACGTGCCCATGGGGTGTCTCGTTGCACTCGGAACGCCATCACACGCGCACACTTTTCAGAAGTGACTTGTTAAAAAAAATTGCCTCAAAAGTTGTGATGCATGAAAGTGCTACGTCACAACCGTGCACGCAAAATCGATAAAAGCAGGACTCGAGTGGACATTTCGTCGGGAATGACACCCAAGTTGAATTAAACTAACTGACACGCAGGGTGAGCTCGAGTGGCCGTGACTGTCGGGAGTCCATCTTTAAAAGAGTGGAGACGCCCGCCCCGGCTAACAATAGCACGGGCCTAGCTCAACCCACCCGACCCAAACATTTGCTTTCATTGCCACTCTCTACTCTGAAAAACGGCTCCCCGTCGTAAACGCTCTCAACTTTGCGCTTATTCCTCGATTATTCTGCCGTTTAATCGTCTCAAAAAGCTGAGCAGGTTTGTTATGAGACATCACGTGTTCACCGCACGTGTGGAAGGCATGGTCAAACTTAGCTAGCCGACACGAGCTAGCTGGCTAAACGGACCTGTGCTGCAATCGCGCCCTTGTTTTATTGTTTTAGCATCGGTTGTTTGCCCCCCCTCTGGATTTATTTACGCGGCTGTCATGTGGCCTGTGCGTCGCCAACCTCTCCCAGGCTACCAGTTAGCCGGCGAGGCTAACGATGCTAGGTGCAAGTCATCCTATTTCGCTCACGAACGCGCCACATCGTGATCAGTAACGTGGTTTTGGTGTTGGTTTTGTTTTAGGGGGAGGGGTGATCGGGAATCGTGTTCGTCCAAACAAAGTTGTGCTGGTCGAGATGAGGCGCTTTTAAACCTTCCAAAGGGGCCTCGTGTGCGGAAAGACAACGTGTCTCTCAACCATTTGCCCACCCCCCGCCACGCTGCCGCTTGTGTTGGAATTGTCCAGCTGTTTCATGAAGCATCTGGCAGTCTGGTGGATTTTGAATGTAAAATCGCTGAAGATTGAACTCTTGCGGCATTGCCAAGTACATCCGACGTATTCTCCGAGTATATTCTAGTGTAATAAACTCGTCACTGACTATGTTTTGACATCTGCCCTCCCCCACCCCCTTTTTTCTGTGGCCACTGATTATTCACTGGTCAGTTGGGAGCCAGACAATGCCAGAATGAATTTGTATTTGATCAGAATGATGTTTGTGTTCAAATGTTACATGGAATACAAACACTAAGCTACTTTGCGCACATTTGGACACGCTCCGCTCGGAAAGTGTTCATTAAACAGGCACACACTAACCGACTGCAGTGTGCGCGTGTACACCTTTGTACTTTTGCATGTCTGAATATTGAGTTGTGGGCTCTCCGCTCAGGACCGTTTTTTTTTTCCCGCAACCCTTGATTGGGGACGTGCCATCTATCCAATTTCAAGCGAGTCCAGTCTTCTGTGTCAAGTCATACGGTCTCGCTGAGTCACGACACACGAGTCGCTTTGGATTCAGTATCTGTGCCCTTGTTAAGCTAGCTGTGCTAACGCATTCACAAAGGGAGGTTTTTAATCGTTCGAAAACCAGTCGCAGCACTCGGCGTCACAGTATGCCGGTGAGTTGCCGTGGTAGTGAGTGCTGACGACAACAAACAAACAAATTAGATACGAGCCAAAGCGATAAAAAGCGAGTGAAATTGTATTCAGGTGGGGCACGGTGGTTGCCTGGTTAGCGGGTCCGCCTCACAGTGCAAAAAGGGGCCATGGGTTTGAATCCGGGCTCCTGTCTCCATGTGGACTTTGCATATTCTGCCCGTGCCTGCGCCGGTTTCCTCCCACATTCCACAAACATGCATGGCAGGTTCATAGAAGTCTTGAAATGGTCCCTGGGCGTGACTTGGGTGCAAATGGTTGGTGGACTTTGTGTACCCTGCGGTCGGCTGGCGGCCGATTCAGGGCGTACCCAGGGGCCTCCTGCCCCGAGTCAGCTGGGAGAGGCTCCGGCACGCCCGTCACCCTCCTGAGGAGAAACACACTAGAAAATGGATGGATGTGCTATGTTTAATCTTGTATATGTATTTTGGTGTTCCGGAATTTTCACAACAGCAGAGTTTTAAAAAAAAATTGAAGGGGCGATAGGGACGTAAAAGCGATGTTGCAACATTGCATCAAAGCGCACGTCAGGCATCCAATCTGATTGCGATTGGACTTTTTTTTTTTCCTGACTGTGCAATAAGTGAGGCTTTGCCAACCACACACACACACACACACACACTTCCATCATCCATTTCCTCCTTTTGTAGCCATCCACTTCTTCTCCGACAATCCTGCCATGTTTTGGTGGTTCGGTAAACATAATACAATTGTAGTACGTCCGAGAAGATGGCAGACTTGCCGTTATTGATCTCCCACTTTTGCAGACACCCCAGAGCAGGTTTTACAGCGGAGAAAACGGCGATAGTCAGATGATCGCACACGCGAGCTCAGCCGCTGTTGGCAAGTTTGGGAATTCCACGTTGACCCGCATTAGGGCCGCTCCCCCCATCTCAACATTTCGAGTTATTACACGATGCAGACAGGAATTCAGGCCTTTTCCAAGTCCAGATTAAAATCTTTTAGTATTTCTGAGACTTGACTGACTGGACTGGATCGGATCGGCAGATATTTAGCATTAGCATTTTCTGCTAAATCCTTGCTCGGGTATTAGGTCCTAATTAGCAGATCTGGTCAATCAAATCGGTGAAAAGAAACATGAGCGTCCAGATCGCAGGTGACCCCACCCGCCCATCACACAGCCCCTTTGACTGCGGAGTTTGTGTGCTCGAACCAGCAGGCACAAGAACAGTTTATACCAGCAGGCTAACGTGCTAACTCAAAAGCCAAATTCCATTTTGAAAGTGTCATTTGACTCCACCTTTTGCGTGCACGCAAACACACACACACACACACACACACACACACACACACACTATCAGCTGTTTGAGACGAGTTCTTGTGTCAAGTGATTCCGCTCAGGCTGCTTTATCTGCCGCAGGCTGAGTCTGCGCTCGGCGATAGAGCTCGGGTGGGTGTGGGCCGGTCACACCGATGGCGTGCCGGGTCGGCTCGGTGTCGGCATCGAGGGACCTTCCGGGGCCCTCACTGAAGAGCTCGAATGCAAAACGGTTTTAAAAAAAATAAATTAGGATGTTTGTCCCTCTCGACTGACCTGCAAATTGATCGCATGAGCATGCGAGTCATTATCGGACATTTTGAAGCGATTGCTTGTTCGTGGGGGTTTTAATCGTTTTACGAAATTTGTCAAATGTGTAAGATGTGTACTTCAAATGCATCAAAAATCCTCCCTCAGCCAATAATTTCTCTTTTTGGGGGGTAGATGGGGGGAACCCCACCCTCCCACCAATTCATGACTGAACTTCATGCCCCCTCCCTCGTCACGGCCGTTTTGACACGCCGTCGAATCCTTGCGCCACTTTGTCCGCCAAATGAGAAGTGACGAGGCGATGTCATCACGTGCCGTTGCGACTCTGGCGAAACGGCCCCGTCCGTCGTAACTCATTGACTGTTTCGTCCATATTTGGGGCTCGCGAGCCAGGGGAGACGGACCCGCTTCCCTCCCGACGGCGTTGGAAGTGAGCGTGTTTGGCCTGAAAGCTGCTCCGCAGGTATCACCTCTGCTTGTTTAAAATAGTCGATGTTTACTCCGTCGCTTCCAGTTGGCTGAATTGCGGCTTCCTAGCGGCTCCGTCGTCATAATCTCGCCGTGAAGCCATTTCCAAACCGGCGCGACCCTTTTAATGTGACGTTCCGGCACGGAATAGCAGTGCAAAAGTTTCTTTTGCGGCGCTGATGAAAAAGATCATTCCAGCGTTTCTAAGCCGCGACACGCAGGGGATCCGGCGAGACAAAGCGCTTGTTTGTTGGCCGCCGCGTTGCGGAATGCGCGCCGCTTGCCAGCACCGGCTGGCGTTCTCGTGCTTCGCCGCGGATGTTCGGCACTGCCGTCACCTTTTTCCACCAGCCTCGCTCTGTCCTTTCCTGAACGTCGTCTTCGGAACGAGGAGCGAACGCCAGAGGTGGCGGCCTCAATTTCAAAATAATCTGCTTTGGTTTTGTCCCCAAAGTGTATTTCTGGACTTAGCGCTAATTCACGATTTTGGTCCTAGCCAAAGATGTCGCCGTGCGTTTCACGATATTTTTCGTAGTGCATACCAATACCATACAATATGCTCGCAGGGAGGGAAAAAAAACTCACCACGTCGTGTTTTTTCTTACATTTCTTGTTCATTTTCATGTCATTTTAGAAAGTTACATTTCGATCAATTTAGCATCGAGCCTCGACGGAAATCGCGCTTCTGTGTAGCTCATGCTTTTTAAAAAAGACATTTGTGTTTGGCTGGTCAGGCCGGCTTCCCTCAAGCCCCCCCCGTGGTGGCTCGACGCGGTGCCCTACTGACGCAGGGCCATCGGGCCGCTGTTATTGCCGGCCCCTTAAGATATATTTCGTCTGCCTTATTCATTAACAAAGCGCTTGTATTCTATTTTCCTCCATGAAATATTTGTCATTTGTCTTGCCAAGAGGGGAGGTACAGACTTGATTCCGTCTGCGAGGGCTGGCCCGCGGGGAAAAACAGGTTTTCAAGTGACTCTCCGGTGATGCTCGTGACGTCGTGAGTGACTCATAGTCGCGGCGCCTCCCAGGCGGGAGGGAGGCGATCGATGGCCTTCCATGACAACCTGCCGTTCCGCGCTCCGCGAGTGCGTTTGTCGCAAACCAGCACCTCTTCCCGCAATTTCGCCGCCCTTCATGTCGGACGTCGCACCCTCGGGCGCTATTCCGTCTTTCTTCCCGCTCGACTTTCCGCCCACGCGCGTCTTTTGAGTTCCTTTTGCGGGAATCCCAAAACGAGACGAATATGCTCTGAGAACCGGCAACTGTTTTGAAGTCGTCAAAAAGTCAACCCGGTGCATGTCGAGCCCTTTTTTTTTTTTTTTTGGCCGAGACTCGTCGTACGTGTCAGGAAAACGAGTTTCCTGTTTTTTCCGCCACCAGATTATTGAAGGCCCCGTTTCGTATTTAGTTCTGGAATGTGAGGAATGATTGAGTCCGATAAGCTGATGAAGAAACAACTCTGCTCCCAAGATGTCTCTTAAACCGCAAGCGTACCCACGTGCGGGACGGCGAAATGACGTCGGCCTTCCAAAGATTCTTTGTGGAAGTCGTTTTGAGGGCCGACGTGTTCCGTCGGTCACGCCGACATCAGAGCGAAAGCCCGACAAATTTCCAGCAAATCTCAAACCGCAGTCTTGCTTGCAGTATTTGAGGGCAAAGAGCATATTTGTGCATTTTGTCTGCAGCCAGAACAAACTTTAAGCCCCAAGCGAGTACGTAACGTCGCCGCCAAATCGTTTTGCAACTGATAACCGAGCACAAAGGTGGGCAGTGTTGGCAAAAAAAAAAAAAGGATTTCCCCATTTGATAAGTTAAGCAACTTTTTAGCAGGACCTTGAGTATTTCTTTTCATGGAACCTTTAGCGGGTCAAAAAGGAACCTGCTTTCGAGATGGCCGGGAACCACAACTCGGATCTTTACGGCTTGAACCCCAGATTGAAGGGCTGAAGTCCAGGGAACTCGCATTTCCTGGAACTTTGTGGATCCGCAAGCCGTCGTAGTGGTTTCTACTTTCGGGGGGGGTTGGGGGCTGCCATTTGGGAATTTAACGCCCGCGTCTTGTCTCCACAGAGTTGACCGGTCCCGCCAGGGTGGTGAGAGCAGGCAACCCTCCCAAGGCCAGACGTGGAGGCAAGGTAGAAATGGATTCTTCCGTTCCAGGCTCTTCAAAGTCGACATTACTCCGCATGCATCTCCACTCAACTCGAGTGTATTTCGAGAACACTTGAGAACAACCAAGCGCTAGCATAAAAGCTGTCAAACTAAAAATCATGTCTCATGCCGAGTCAAAAAGCCAAAGAATAAAATTGAGTTTTAAAGAAGGGCAGCCAGGATTTTTGATTCCAAAAAGAGGGAGCGGCAACGGAAAAGGCTCCCTCAGTTAGGTCTCGGTACGTCTACTGGTGTCCGGTCCGCAGACCTGAGATGTCGGGCCTTCCGGAGGAGCCTCCGAGAGGTAAGGTGGGGCCAGGCCAGTTTCAAGATTTGAAAACAAATCATTAGATCTTCAAAAGAACTCGAAAATGAGCCAGGGAAAGGGACGCCAGCGCAGGAGTTGCGGCATTCAGGAGCAACTGGAGACACTTCATGGAGGATCAATCGGCTAACTCCAAAAGAAAGTCCTCTGGAATGTGTTGGAATTTGCCAAAGCGCCGCCATCTTTGGCACTTTCCCCCTCATTGTTCCGCGTTGTCACCTTTGCCGAAAGGACTCACTCAGACCGCCGCGCTTTGCTGTGTTGCTCAGGTCGGAGACTTTGGCGACACCAATAGTTGGCCCACCCCGGGGGAGATCGCAACGAAAGACATGCAGGTAGGCTTTTCATGGCTTTTCATGTTTGAACGTGGATTGTGGCCCATGGGTTTTTGCCGCCCTTGCCGAACCGTCGGTGGAAGGCGATCCCCACAACTAATAGAGCGTTTATTGATGGCCCTTGTCCACAGTGCCCGGGTTAGCGCCAGTTCTTTCTTTTTCCACAAGCTCTAGCTGTGGCGCTCAAGCTAGCGCCGATAATTTGTTGGGCCAGGCTCTGGCACCACCTGTGGGTGGGAGACGGCTGGCGCTAACCCGGCTAGTGCCCGGGTTAGCGCCAGTTCTTTTTCCACAATTGGCGCGAGCTCTAGCTGTGGCGCTCAAGCTAGCGCCGATAATTTGTTGGGCCGGGCTCTGGCGCCACCTGTGGGTGGGAGACGGCTGGCGCTAACCCGGCCAGTGCCCGGGTTAGCGGCAGTTCTTTTTCCACAATTGGCGCGAGCTTTAGCTGTGGCGCTTAAGCTAGCGCCGATAATTTGTTGGGCCAGGCTCTGGCGCCACCTGTGGGTGGGAGGACTGCTTTATCGTGACGATCACCGATGGAGAGGAATGACGGCCTGGACACGCGGAAGTTTTGCACAAACTTGTTGAGTGGTGAACTCCGCCATCGTCTGCAACGATTAAGAAGGACGCGTTTGCTGATCGCTTGTCTCTGATTGTGACATACGACAGACGAGTTGAATGGATGCTATGCTAAGTTGCCTAGCAGATTGTGACGGCGCACTGTTGTTCTTATTAATGGCGCAGACGCTCTCGGGTCAATGTTGACGCCAGCGAGGAACGTTTGGATGCTTTTCGATGACGGCATGACGTCACTCCTACTCGGCTCTTTTGCTCCTCACGTCTCGACGCAGTGACCCCCCATGCCCCCCTCGCCTTTTGGTCGGAGCGGTCTGCTATTTTTGATCCCCGGATCGACTGGCGTGTCAGCCACGGCGCGCACAAGCCGGTCGCTCGGCAGGAAAATGTGGGTCGGCATCATCGGAGCCCGGAATAAATGGCGCTTGGGGCGTTTGGGTGCGCCGGCCAATGCTGCGGAAGGTTTGTCCTTTTTAGGGATCCCCCCCCTCCGTCGATGATGCCGCTGCTATTTTGGGGGGACTGTCCGAGCGTCGCGTAATAGGAGTGCGCGCATGCTGACGAGAAGGTTGATCTTTCGGAGCGGAGCGCGGCGGCTTTCGGAACGCTGCCTTTTTTTCTCTTTGGCTGCGTAGCGCCTAGTTGAGCTTTGTCGCTTGGATCCGTGTCCCAAACTCGCATTGTTCCCCCCCCCCAATTGAGGGTCCCCATTGCTTTCTGTTTTTCTCATGACATTTTCTCCGCCGTCCCACCGCACGACGACGGCGCTCGCTGTACTTGCGTTACTGAGCGGCGCTTAGCTTAATCCTCGGCAGTTAGCCTAATCGCCCGAAGCTAACGGGTGTCTTCTAACGGGCAGGCGTTAGCTTGACATATTCCCCCCCCCCCCCCCACTCTCCCTCATCTCATTTGTGTCTGTGAACAATTTTGTTTTTTTTAATTTGGGGGTGGGGGGGGCGCATTGTTGGTGTGTTTTGTTATCCCGGTCCACGTCATTGTGTCCTCTAAACTGCTCTTCCCCCCCCCCCCTCCCCCCCTCCCTCTGTTCAGATCGAGGCAGTGACACGGACCGTGTCCTGCCCACCGACTGTCAGGCAGGGCAAAGACTCGTGGAGATCCACTGTAAGTTTCAACCGGCAGCCTGCCTGTTGAGAGGCCCCCCCCCCCCCCCCCCCATATGATTAGTACACCGGCTTTATATTGTCGAGAGAAGCTGTTGGCTCGCATTCAAATTGAAGAGTATCAAACTTTGGAAGAAATCCTTCTCTTTTTTTTGCCTGTTTTCAAACTAACTCTTAATCTGTGAGACATCTTCCGAGCGTCGGACTAACATGAACAAAGACGTCCCGAGATTTTTATTTTTATTTTTTTAACATCTAGTTTGGTCATCTCTCCACAGTACTGTAAAGATTAAAATGGGCACACTTATTTCTACTTTGGTGCCAATTTTTGTTATTCCCAACTGAGCCCTGCCAAAATTGGTGGCCTCCCCCACCCCATAAAATGGATTTAAAATGCCGCCGGATGACAGAAAAGCACTTTTTTCTTAGTGCGGGGTTTAACTGTACTTGCGCAAACGGTAACTGAAAAAGTTTTCAAAGTCTTTCAGTGGTGAGCAAAAAAAATTACTTTGTTGCGTACGTGAACAAATGTCACAGGCAAAGTAAAAAAAAAAAATCCTTCCTCGGGAATAACTTTAGGCAACATGACATCAGTGTCTTGAATTTGACTTTTTGACCTTTGAACCAGCTTGTTTGGCAAGCGCTCAATCGCTGAGTCGACACCCCCCCCCCTCCTACTCCAAAGTTGGTGGTCATTAAAACCCCTTGACTGTTTCTCCTCACCTTCATTACTTGTATTCACCATTCACCATTCCAAGCGTGGACGGCGAGCTGCGTTTCACGGATTACGGCGACTGGACGGACGCATGCTGCGGTTGAGATCATCTGCGTTGCGTTGGCAAATTAGATAAGATAAGATAAGATAAGAGTGGCGGCGCGCTAATCCCGCTGCTGCCATTTCACGCCAGGTCTTCCTTTTTCGTGTAAATTGTGTCGAACGAGATGCAGTGATAAACCTTTTTTGTTTGGATGGCTGCCGATTGGGGGGGGGGGGGGGGTCGTGGCCCCGTAATGTGTTTTTGGCGGGATGTGGATTTGTTGTGTGCATTCAGGCCCTGTACTTTAATCCACTTGGGGAGAGAACGCCTTGCATGAGTTCCTGTGCGAACAACTTGCATGTTTGTCGTGTTTGTAGTGTCGCTGCTGGCTGTTTAAAAAAAATATTAAAATTTTTTGGGGGGGGGCACACTAGGCCTAATTAAGGGCTCTATAGCCCCCGTCAGAAATCTGTCGTGCCAGTAAAGACCCTCCAGCATTTTATTTGATATTCTAAAATCTACTACTACTAAAGGCATTTTTCTAATTGAACAAAACGGGGGGGGGGGGTCAAACTATTTTGTCGTCAGCCCACTTAGAGAGCAGGACACGCCAGCCCCGCTGAGTGTCTCTCTTTAACGTCGGCCTTTTCATCCCATCAGGCCCACAAGAAGATATCCACCAAGAAGGAAAGCAAGGAGAAGCGCGAGAGCAACGAGGAGAGCAAGGAGAACCTCAAGACCAACAAGTTGGACGACTCTGGGGAGGAAAAGAACGGAGACGACGAGTCCCACAAGAATGGCCAGAAGAAAAAAGGTCAACTTGGGTCAATGAAACCCAAAAAAATTTGGGACAGGGGGGGTTCTGCGTCCAAATTTGAATTATTATTGTCATCAAATATCAAAATGACATATTTTACCATGGCGGGTTTCACTTTTCTGGTTGCTACGTTGCTCCGCCTCCTTCCAGATTAGTAGACAAAGATGAGTGCCACGTCACTGGAAAGTAGCTGTGTCATTCCCTTTGTTTGTCCTCGTCGTCACCGCAGGCTCCAGCAGATGCCGCACGCCCCCTGCTGGCCGGCCGCGGTCCTGCAACACACGCGATCATTGTTAATTTGCCTCAACAACTTCTGTGACCGCATACAGGAAACAAACAGAAGTGGGTTCCGCTGATGATCGAGGGGCCCCGGGAGCGTTCGGCTTCCCGCAACAACAGCAGGCAGAACGAAAACCCTCGCCTGCCGCCCAACGCCAGGAACGACCTGCGAGGTGAGCGCTCGGCCGCCGAGTCGACCCCGCCGGGAAAAGTTTGGCGGCGCTGATTGCGCAACTGTCGCCGCAGACTGGCACAGTCAGAAGTACGAGCGGGAGTGGCGCGACGACCACGACGAGGTGTCCAGCGTCAAGAGCGAGGGGGCGCCGTTCCGCGGCGGCGGCTTCAGGGGACGCGGGCGCGGCCGAGGGAGAGGCAGGGGACGGGGGAGAGGCAGAGGTACGGCAAAGATGGAGACGCTTTTTCGAACCGTCAAGCCAACATTTTGACCTTTTTGTTTCTTGTCTTTGCTACTCTTGTGCTTTCTGTCATCTAAAACAAAAAAGCCCCGCCCACAATTCCATGACGCATTTTGATGACCTCAGAGCTGGAATGCTCTCTGAAATAGATTTTAACAATGTCACCTTAGAATGAGTTTGGATCAAACCCGATGATAACATGAATTTTTTTTATTATTATTTTTTAAATCTAGAATTGCAGATGTGCTGCAGACGTGATGAGGTGTTCATGTCTCTTCTCTGACTCAAAATCAATGGAGAGGACTTTCACAACTCTGATCTCGTGCATATCTCGAATTGATTTATTTATTAGTATTTTAGATTTGAACAAAAGTAATTGAGACTCAGATCAGTTGCGCTCACAATGCAGGAGAATGCAAATTTCACATCGCAAAATGGCCACCATTGAAAATAATTTAAAAAAACGGCTCATCTACTCTTTGATGGCCTGACTATATCCCAACAGGATTTTTTTTTCTCTCTCTCTGAGCGTCGAGAATGTCATTTCTAAACACGTCTGCCCCCCCCCCCTTCCCTCCCAGGCCACTACGACTACCACCAAGGCTACAAGTCGTACAACACGAAAGACGCCCCCTACGGGCAGAAATTCAGCAACTCGGTCACCTACTACTACGACAACATGAGCAGCAGCGACCTGTACTCGGTGGACCAGGACCTGCTGAAGGACTACATCAAGAGGCAGATGTGAGCTCGGAGCGGTCGCCGCCGCCGGTCGCTTTTGTAAACCGCGGCAAGAAATGATGAGCATTTTCATGTCTCTTCTCTGACGAAAAAAAAAAAAAAACACACGATGAAGAGCGCTAGTTGAACTCTGATCTCTCCGCGAGGGATGCGCGTCGTTGAGAGAACCAGCGGCAGGGATTTCAACTCTTGGCTCGTTTCTTTGTGCTTTGCCCGCAGCGAGTACTACTTCAGCCTGGACAACCTGGAGCGGGATTTCTTCCTGCGGAGGAAGATGGACCAGGAAGGCTTCCTGCCCGTGGGACTCATCGCCAGCTTCCACCGCGTTCAGGCCCTCACCACCGACGTCGCCGTCATCCTGGAAGTAAGGGGGACGCTTTTTTGCTCCTCTCGTCGTCGGCGTTCTCGCGCGGAAGAACTGATGCGACGTTCATGTCTCTTCTCTGACATCGCTGGAGAGATTTTTTTTTTTTACACAACTCTGATCTCCGCACGGAAAACCAAAAAAAAAAAAGGCTATTTCTCATCGAGCATCTGGCGTAACGCGTCCTTTTCTTCTGGCTTTCCCGGCAGGCTCTGAAGGACAGCAAAGAAGTGGAAGTGCTGGACATGAAGATCCGTCGCAAGTTGGAGCCCGAGAAGTGGCCCCTGCCGGGCCTGACGCTGCCCAACCACACCGACTTCTCCCAGCTCATCAACTGCCCCGAGTTTGTCCCCAGGCAGCCCGCCGAGGAGGCCGCCGGTAAGGACGCCAGCGCGTCCGTTGATTGACGTTTTAGCCACGCCCCTTTGGTGCCGCTTCAAAAAAGAAACGAGATAAATAAGACAAAAGAGCGCTAATGTCGAAAGGTGATCAAAATGGCCGCCGTTTGTCTTTCAGGGTCTCTGGGGGCCTCGAGCCTGACGCCACGCCCGCCCAGGGCCGAATGTGACGCGCCCTCCAACCTTAAGACGATGCCCAAGGGCCTCTCGGCGAGCCTGCCCGACCTGGACTCGGAGTCCTGGATTGAGGTCAAGAAGAGGCCCCGACCTTCGCCGGCTCGACCCAAGGTCAGCCCGGAGAAGGTGACCCCCTGGCGCCGGAACATTCCGTCGTTTTGCAATTTTTGCCCCGCCGTCCCTCATTTTCGCCGGCGCCCTCCTCGCAGCAGCAGCGGGAGAAGGACAACGCCGGCCGTTTGCCGCCGCCTCAGTCCGGCTCCTCGTCCTCCCCCGCCGTCCCCGGAAACAAGGTGAAAACGTCAACCGGCTTTGCGTGACCTCGCGGTCTGATAAAGCGAAAAGTCCGGACGCCGGTCTCATCGGACGCTCCCAATGTAGGAGAGCGGCGAGCAAGATGAGCCCGAGGAGCTGGACTTCATGTTCGACGAGGAGATGGAGCAGATGGACGGGCGGCGCAACACCTTCACCGACTGGTCGGACGAGGACTCTGACGGCGAGATCGACGACCGCGACGTCAACAAGATCCTGATCGTGACGCAGACGCCGCCGTACCTGCGCAAGCACCCCGGCGGCGACCGCACGGGCCACCACACGTCCCGCGCCAAGCTCTCCAGCGAGCTGGTCAAGGTGATCAACGACGGGCTCTTCTACTACGAGCGGGACCTGTGGGACGACACGTACGAGCCCGAGTACGCCACCATCAAGGTGAGCTCCTGCGACGCTTCCAACGAATCGTCAACGGTTCGGTTCTCGTCTGTCCTTGAGGAAAGTCCTTAAAAAGCGAGTCCTTAATTTTTTTTTTTTTTGGTCCGCTATGTTGCGGTGTAAGAGAGGCAAAGGTCGGTCAAGGTCGCTTCTGAGTCCTTCCGCGTTGTGGCCTCCGCATTGGAGACATTTTTGTCCCAAAAGCCAACACCGGAGCCCAAAAGACTCTCCTTGGCTTTTGAGCGGTTTCTGGATGCGGCAACAGAGCGAGATTTTGTTTTGGGCCGCTCCCCTTTTGTTTTCGGGCTCTTTTGTGAGGCTTTCACGTGCTCGTCCAGTGTTGTGTGGAACAGTTGGTTCCAGTAGATAAATAAAGCGGAGCGAACCAGGCGTCGACGGAGGTTCGGGCAAAGATGGACGCTCCGCGATCCCGAGTCACTCGTGTAGAATTATTTATGATAAGAATGATTTCTTGAGTGTTGTGCCCCGTGAAAAATAATCTTGACTCGTTTTCTTTTCCATCCCCCCTTTGCAGCAAGAGGTGGAGAACTTCAAGAAGGTTCACCTGATCAGCCGCGAACAATTTGACTGCCTGACCCCCGAACCCCCCGTCGACCCCAACCAGGAAGTTCCCCCGGGGCCCCCGCAACCCCATCAGAGTAAGTTGATGGAGATGAAGCGGCTCGTGCTTGTGCTCCTCTTTTGGGAGAAAAATCACATCGTCGCCCCCTTTTGGTCCTCAGTCCCGACAGACGCCTTGGCGAACAAACTCTTCGGCGCCCCCGAACCCTCGTCGATAGCGCGGTCGCTCCCGACGACCGTGCCCGAGTCGCCCAACTACCGCGGCGCCCGCACGCCGCGCACACCGCGCACGCCTCACCGGAAAGACGCCGCCGTGACGCCGCGCTTCTACCCCGTGGTCAAGGAAAGTCGGCCCGTGGACGCCAAGGTGAGAGGCGGTTGGGGGGTGACCTGCTGCTAAAATGGCATTTCTGGGCCTATTCGTTTCTTTCTTTGAAACTCTTAATGTCCTCTAGACCCCGAGGAAGCGCAAGACCCGGCACAGCTCCAACCCGCCCATGGAGTGCCACGTGGGCTGGGTGATGGATTCCAGGGAACACCGCTCCCGAACCGCCTCCGTCAGGTGACAGCCGCGGTTCCGCCGCCGCCGCGTTGAGCCGCGTCCCCTGTTCGCCGCCGCTAACTCTGCGCCTCCCCCAGCTCCAACGCCAGCCCCTCCGAGGGCACCCCCGCCCTGGGCAACGTGGGCTGCACGCCGCAGTCCCTGCCCAAGTTCCAGCACCCATCCCACGAGCTGCTCAAGGAGAACGGCTTCACGCAGCACGTCTACCACAAGTACCGCCGGCGCTGCCTAAACGGTAAACGCCGAGCGGAACGGGGGGGGGGGCGGCCTGGGCCGGTTGTCGCCGGCGTACGAAACTAACCCCCGCCACTCGGATCGCAGAGCGCAAGCGGTTGGGGATCGGCCAGTCGCAGGAGATGAACACGCTCTTCCGCTTCTGGTCCTTTTTCCTGCGGGATCACTTCAACAGGAAGATGTACGAGGAGTTCCGCCAGCTGGTGCTGGAAGACGGCAAAGAAGGATACAGGTGAGAGGGGGGGGAGGGCTGAGGAATGCCAGCCGGGATGCGGAATAACGCCCCCGACCCCCCCATTGGCGCTTGCAGGTACGGTTTGGAGTGCCTGTTCAGGTACTACAGCTACGGTTTGGAGAAGAAGTTCCGGCCGGACATCTTCAAGGACTTCCAGGAAGAGACCATGAAAGACTACGAGGCCGGTGAGACCAGAAACGGACGCTTACTTCTTTTGGCTACAGATTCGTGCGAACGCCTTTCATAATAGTGCCCACGAAGCTGATCTTGTGAGCGATTTCACGAGTCCTCGCAAAACAACCTTAAACCTCGCTCGTCTTTTTTTACGACCAATCACCAAATGACACCAAAAGACGCAAACCGGCGCCACATCCAATATGGCCGATGGGTGCAAAGTCTCGTTGAACTGTGTGGCGAAACGTTTGCGCCTCTGCAGGTCAACTGTACGGCCTGGAGAAATTTTGGGCCTTCCTCAAGTATTCCAAAGCCAAGGCCTTGGACATCGACCCCAAGCTGCAAGAGTGTCTCAGCAAGTTCAAGCGACTGGAGGACTTTAGAATCGACGTGAGTCCAAATATTCCACCTGGGCCCAATTGTGACTTTTGCGACCGATGCAACTACAGTTAAAAAAATAAAATAAAATCCGGTCGGTCCTGTCTTGTCGCTCCCCCGCAGCCCCCCATGGAGGAAGGAGGCCGCCGGAGGCACTCGTCCAGCGGGGACGGCCGCCGCCGCCACCCCTCGCATCCCTCCAGTCGCCCCCACAGCCAGAACAGCAGCGGCTCCAGCCCCCCCGCCGCCGCCGCCGCCAAGGACGACGCCAAACTTGACACCAAGACGCTCAAGTAAAGAGGGGGGGGGCCTTGCACATAAATATCAAGTCACATGACGCCGGTTCTTCATAGACACGTCACTATTTTTTTTCTCCCCCCCCCCCCTTTAGGGTTAAGGAATGAGGGCGAAATATATCATGATGTGCTTGAAGAGGATGAGTTACATTTGGGAGATTTTTTTTTTTTCTTAACGAGGCAAGCAAGCAATGAGGTGTCAAACACGCATTTTTCTTTGCACATCGTTGCCAGTCCACCAGGTGGATGTTTTTTTTTAAATGGTTATCCAACCACAATTTTTGTTTCCTTCCCTTCCGAGGATTGAATTACATATCTTTTTTTTTTTTTTTTTTTTTTTTTTTTTTTTTTTTTTTTTTTTACCGGGTGTGGGGAGTGCGGCATCCAGAGACAATTTTCCGAAGCGCACGTACGATGTCGACGACATCCAAGCGGACCAAAGCGCCTTCGAAAAAAATATTTGATTTGCTGGATTTTTTTGGGGGGGGGGGGGTGAAGAGGAGGAAAATAACCAAATGCTTCAAAACGAATATAGAAGAGGTGGACGAAGAGACTTGGTTTGAGGAGTTGCCTTATCTTGAATGCTTTTGAAGTTGTTGTGTGTCCCCCCCCCCCCCCCCCCCCCCCTTCTGAGCACGTCTTGCCAACTGCTTGAATCGTCTTCCCAGTGTCATTTGGGTCCTGTTACGAGTGCTGCGAGTCCCACCTTGGCTTTTGTCGCCTGGCTTTGTTCGTGCTTAAGCGCATCCGCGTTCCATTGGAGGAGAGTCCCGGACCTTTTGAGGGGGGGCGTGGGCGGGCGGGGGGGAGGTAGGGGCGGCGTTTCCTGATAATTGTTTTCGTACACATCCCATCCATGAGCTTCATCCATCCATCCGTCAAGGACTGGAAGAATCAATAAATCCGGATTACTTGAAGAAACAGGAAGTGACACAGGTGCTCTGGGCGGATATTTTGGCGGAAGGGGGAGGGGGGTCATCCTCTTCCTGTTTGACTGACACCCCCCCGACCCCACCCCCCGCACCCTCCTCCACACACACACACACACACGGACGGACGGCTCCATGTCTGTGGCCAAGTGGACTCCTCGCGGACGCCCTCCCATCAAAATGTAAATGTGAACTCGATCGATGAAGAAGAGAACTTTTTGCCGGATGTATTTTTTGCCTTACACGTGTACGTACTCCTTAACTTGCTAATGCTTCTGGATTCTTGGGGGTGTGGGGGGGGGGTGGGCAAGGAGGTAGCATATGTTTGTGTGACATGGGCAGGATTCCTTGGAGGGTGGGGGTGGGGGTGATTGTTCCTTTTGACATCTGGAACATTGAATGTGTATTTAAATCGACAAAAGGGAACGGAAAAAAAAAAGCTCAAGCAAATTTTGTTTCATGTTGAAATCTCTTAAATTTCCCTGTTCCCTTTTTTTTTTTAATTGATTGGCACCTCCACCACAACTGGATTCAATTTTCTGGGGGTTAACGTAGAGAGTCTTAAAACATATGTGTGTGTATGTCCCTGTCCCATGTCAAAAAAAAAAAAAAAAAAGCGATTATTTGCCTTCTTCGTGTCTTCTGATGTGGACGTCGCCCTCATTTTATCTTCCAACGCAAGCAGAGCTGGACTTTTTCCTTCCCGTTCTTCTTCAGGGAGACTCGATGTTTGCATCAGTGCTTTTTTGTGGCGACTTGACGACAAATGAGAGCCGGAGGTGTGAAAAACAAACAAAATGGATACAAAGATGAAATTGCGCTCACTGCTCCACCTCTCGGGACATTTGGAGGATTTCGAGGCCTTGTGGGAGTTGCCCACCCCCCTCAAAGAAACTCTAGGAGGTGCCCGCAAAAAAAAAAAAAAACGGTGGAAGGGTGACAAAAACAAAAAACAAGCGTGTGAGGATTATGGCTGTTTATGATGTCTGCAGACTGAAAAGTACAAAAATGTCATAAAGCCATATGAATATAAGAAAAAAAACTGTATATGAAGCGTTGAAATTGTTCACTGCATCACTGAAAAATCTCTTTAGGCTTGTTATGAGGAAAAAAAAAATGTGAAAATGCCCGGGGGGGAAAAAAAGCAAGGAAAAAAAAAACAAACTAAAATGGAAAAAAATGTAAACTACTTGAATGAAAACGTGTATTATAACATTTAATATTCGCTATCCGCTTTGTAGGCTGATGTGATTGGCTATTATTATTATTAGTGTTATTTGTAATTTGTAGTAATTATGCTTTTTTTTTTCCTTTAATTAAAAAAAACGGACACAAAAAAAAAACGCCTCAAAAACCTTGGCTGCCGAGTCATCATTTCCTCACTCATATTGTCAAAATGATCGTTTATTGACAGATTTGTCAGCAAAAAAAAACACTTATTGACGGATTTGTCATTAAAAAAAAAAACAATCGGAGCAGCAACGTGGGCTTGTAATACGCAAATGGTTCATCGTTACAATTTCGACAGGTTTTCACCACGTGTACAGCGCGTCCACAAAGTTGTGCAAAGGCCTTGATTGTCTTTTGGTTTTTTTGAGCGGGTATCCTCGGCTGAGGAGTATTTTGCCTGAGATGACTGAGATGTGAGATTCTTCCTCCAATGATCAGCTCAGAAAAATTGCGCGCGACAATCATGAATGTGGAACTCGGTTATGCTAACAAATTAGCATTGCGATTATCGCAACGCTTAAAGATTTAGCGCTGGATTGTGTTGAATTTTTTTTATTCCCCTCCACAGTTTTTCCCCAAACTGTGAATGGGTGTCAGTCAGTAAAAACAAAACAACAACAATGATAGTGCAAAAGAATTAAACAAAAACGGATCAACAGCTTTTAAAAGAAAAAAAAGGAATCAAGATGGCGTAACGGCGGTCAGTGGGACTTAGTGGGCGTGTCGGGAATGCTCTCGGTGAGCGGCGTCAGTCCCAAGAGCAAGGTGTGGCGTTCGTACTGCTTGGTCTGCCGGAACTTGGCGTCGGTGCCGTGCAGGCGGTCCAGCACGCCGAAAACGCCGAAACACTGGTTGAATCTGAAATCAACGGGGCCGGGTTCAAAGTCAGAACATCACCACGACCCGGAAAGTTCCACGGAAAACTGACCTGAGGTGGTGAAAGTCGTGGAACTCTGGGGAGGGTAGAAAGGGCAGGTGGTACCCGCAGTGGGAAACGGTGGTACTGACCAGCGCCAGGCAGTACCACACGCACGTGCTGGACACGTGCGAGCCCAACAGCACCGGCCCGATCACCACTGGCAGCAGGTTGGAGAACTGATGGCGCAACAGAACATGATCCTCTAGCTAGGTGGCTTAATGCCTTTTTGTGACTCCTCCAGTTTCTCTCTTTGACGCAAGCTGCCGGTGACGCACCGAGTCCCTGACATCGGGATTTTGCTTTGATTTATTGCCGCTTCTCTCCCCGACATGACACCAGCGTGGGCAGCTGGTTGAAACGGTCGTTGGAAGAGCCCTTTGAGCAAAAGGGGGGGGAAGCGGCAGCAAAACAGGCCAAAATCCAGATGGCAGTGACTTATGGTATCGCCGGCGGCTTTGCGACATTTTCAGGGAGAACTGGAGCAATCAGAGAAAGACGTGAAGAAAGTGCGCATTTACCAAATGTTCCAGCGGGTGAGCGTAGGTGGCGACCACGCCGATGGGGGCGGTCCACTCGTGGTGCTGCTTGTGGAAGCGCTTGTACAGGCTGGGATGATGGAACAGTCTGATGGCAAGACACCCAAAGTAAGAATTTTTGTTTGCATTTCAACATACAAGTTCCTCAATGGCGGTGACTTCAACCTTAAAAAAAAAATGCTTACCTTGACCATAAATGAGTTGCAAACAAAATGTAAAACAAATGCAGTCGGTGTTTGCTACCTGTGCGAGTAGTAAAAGAGAACTTCCTCCAGGATGGAGAAGATAGTGAGCTCGGCGAGGGCCCAGTGGAGGGTGGGCAGCTGGGGTCCGCAGGGGTCTCCTCTCCAGCGGGTCAGGTGGTAGGCGGCCACCACGGTGGGTGCGGAAATGAACATCTGGTTGAACAGTACCGTCTTCAAAGCGTGCCGCAGCTTTTCCGGGTCCACCTGGACACGGCCGATCGTCGGCCAATCACAACACCGTTTTTATTTTATAAACCGTGGCTCTATTTTTTTTTTCATAATGATGTAATTAAAAAAAGAAACTGTAACCACTGTAATGCAAATCCATGTATCATCTTAAACATGTTTTATCTTATCATTACAGGGCGTAGATGATCGGAAAGAAATGGATTGACTTGGCCTTCTACCTCCAACTAAAAACATCGAAGGACATGTCACGTATGTGAATTCTTATCAAAATTAACAATACATGTTTTGTAACCAGAACGGTGTTTATTAATCCATCGACGTGAAAAGGGATTTTAGATGGGACACACTCAATGTGGCCAGAAAATAAATCGACTGATCAATGTAAATAAGCTAGCGACGGACTTTGCTCCGGCGTCAATACTGTCCTCGACAACACAGACTCATTGGCTCTTGTTTAATCTGAATTTGACAGCCAATTTGGTAATATTGCGGCTGAGTGTGTGTTGGGGGGGGGGGGGTTGTTGGGGGGGGTAGGTGGGCGTAACGTCGTAAATCGAACCGAAACAGGCGCTGGCGAGGCTCACGTTTCCGGGTTTGTTTTCCTTACGGGTCCCAACACGTCAGCCCCATAGTAGCACGTCGCCCCCTGCTGGAATGGCGTGTCACAGCACCAGCAGCTTGCTTGCCTTCTTTTTTTTTTTTTTTTAAGTCTTGCTTCGTTTCGGGGAGAAAAATAAACCTCTTTAATTCGGCCAGTGAGGTAAAAATACAAATAGGGAAATAAATAAAAGTCAATGTCTACTCTGATAAGATAACGCTTGGAGAGTAACCTCCGGCACGCGTTATCAGACATCGATCATGGAGGAGATAAAAGGACTTTGAACTTCTATGCACAGGCGCATGCGCACAAACACAGAATGAGTCATCGCAATATTTGTTTTGCAATTTGGTGTTACTAAAAAAAAACAAAAACTTATGATTGTGATTTCTTATTTTGCTCAAATTCCCAGTCTCAAAGTAGCCGTGCAGTACCTTGAGTCACTTTCATGCTCCATCGATACCGACTAAAAATAAACCACCCGTGCAACTTTCTAACCAGAGTGACTCAAGCATGACTGAGCGCACTGACGCATCACGCTGTTGCATCACATTGGCTGTACGTAGTCCGAGAGGGGCGAGCCAAAACCTTACCGGGTCGTTCTTGTCGGCTTGGATGCGGTAGCGGGTGATGAAAGCCGGTTTCCCCGTGGTGTCCGCCAGTAGCAGCAGAGCGTTGAATGTCCACAACACCACCATGGGCACCAGCATCGTGCCTGCGGATGTCACGCTATTACGGCATTTCTTTCTTTTTGTGAAATAAAATGACCACACATGACCAAATCAGTCCATCCTCCTTACCCATGTAGAACAACGCCTCGTTGTGGCCCTCAAACATCACGTAGACTTTGGTCCACAGGTTCTGCCAAAAGTTGCCCGAAGCTCCCCAAAACTTCTGAAGATGCCTGCAACAAACAAGACCCCCGCTGTACCTCGTCGGCCATCTTTCTGTAATGTTTCCGTGTTACGGCAATGGGATTTTTTTTTGTCCATGACTCTGACACCCAAAAAGTTGCTGTGCGGCCAAGGAAGGAAGTCGCACCATGTCAGCGAATTACCAAACGCCGCCAGGAACAGGATTCCGGATCCGATGACAATGACGGCTTTCTTCACGGAATCCCACAGTCCTCCCGAGGCCTCCTGAGAAGACCAAAAAAAACCTCACATTTGGTCACGTAACATCAAGTACAAGCGACAAGTCCCTTAGCCTGCCCGATTCCCGTGGCATCTGGATTTGGGTCTGCTTTACTGGTGCTTCACTTTGAAAATTCTGAATTGGGCGCTCATGATCCCGAAGACCACCGCTTCCCCGTTTTTGGTGGTATTGTGAAGCCCTTACGAGACTCTCGAGAAATCAACTTGATGTTGTTGCGCAACCGTGTCTATTCTTTCATCTGGCGGGAGGGCGCCACCTTGCAGGAAGAGTCCAAGCCCAGGTTAGGGGAAACGCACTTGGCGGAGCTATTGTGTCGAAAACAAAAAAGAGGTTTTGCTGGGATGTTGTTCTATGAAAAGTGATCAACATGCTCATGTGCCAGTCACAAAAAAAAAAATAGAAAAAAAAATGTGAGGGTGGTTTTCCGAAGAAATATGAAAATCCCCACCAGCGAATTGACTCTTAAACATTTCATCATCCATTTCTCTGCCTCCGGACCCCCTCACAAAAGTTCAGGACTTTGGTCTTTGGGATGCGATTTCAGAATGAAGCTGAAATGCACTCTGGCCAAGGACGGCCGCTCGTGGAGTCCGCTTTCCAGTCGCCACGAGTGTTGCAACCCGCCGATGACAGTGGCCAATTGTGATGAAACCCAACAAACCTGACAGTCCAGACAATAAGCGACGTAATCATAATAACTCAGGTGGGCGTGTGTGTGTCAAGAAGCGCTTACCTGTCTACTGCTCGCTTGTGCTCCCCTCATATCTAGAAACACCAACAAATAATTAGCAGTTCTCGATTTTAGACATTTTCATTGATCCAAATGTAACATTTGACAACATTTGTCGCGGGACACTTCATTAGGGACGCCTATCATCTCTTTGCAATTCTTTGTGCCGTTACAAAGATGTTCAGATAATGTACAGATGGATATGTAGTTATGGAGCACAAATGCACTATACATAGACTCCGTTTAGGCCTCACATTAAAATGGATATTCAAATTGCTTTCACTGAAGAATTTTTGTTCATTTTTAATGCAAATATTCAACCACCACAAGCTTGGATAGTCACACGCGCGCACAATTGGATATTGTAGCTATGCGACTATACGAATGATATTTAGGGCCTTAAAAAACCGACAAAATAACGCCAAGGGGCCGATGTGGGCACGTTTTGGAGTCGCTCACCTGCGCGACGCCTTGTTCCACCGCAGTGTTGCTGTTGTTGTGTGTTGGGACTCCGAGTCCGGGCAGTCAGCTGGCTTTGACAGCGCTTTGTTGACAGACAGCCCAGCGACGCGCTGATTGGACCGCTGCGGGTCAGCTGACCGGTGCCGTACCCGGAAGTAAAGTCTGGCCCGCCTCTCTTGCAGCCTCGCTCGATGTTTGTTTTCCTTTCCTCGACTTTTCTTTTTAAAAAAGAAAACGTTTTAACCTGCACATTTCAGAAGGACCGGTAAGGTAAAAATTGAAATACTTTACAGGAGTAACTTACATCATGTGCTTACTCGTTAAACTCATAAAGAATAAAGTCATGTTCAACGGGTGTCAACACACGCCCACCCGATTATCGCCGAAGTTGTGATATTGCGTTTCATGATCACTTTATCGCTATAAACACGTGTTGACAAAGTACTTTGACAAGATAGATAGGTATACATAAAACACGATCGGATCTTAATCGTCAGCAACAATCCCCAAATCAACTGAAATAGCCTGCTCTGTATTCGTTGTATTATTGGACTCTATTCTTTTATCTCATTAAATGATTGACTTGTTGTTCACGATAAAGACCAAAAGAGTCAAATCAACCGTTGCATAATGCACATACAATACATTGCATGTTTTCTTCAACAATGGGTTCACTCGTTATTTTTTAAATGAAACTGAAACGAGGAGTCGTTCGTTTCTGAAATGACTATAATAAATAATCCAACATAAACAAATGAGATATGCATGTATATCAATGCAATGTATTGATTTATCATTTCAAGATGACGGTTTCCGTGCACATTTAAAAAATACAATATTTGAACTTCATCTACGAATGAGCAGAGCAGGTCCCTTTGATTAAATCATCTAATTCGGCCCTCGAGCGCAACGGTCACCCCTTGGCCCAGGATTATGTTTTTTCCTATTTCGGTTTGTGACGACAAGCATGTTTGCTCGCCCAAAACAAGCCTGCCTGCAAGGTCCAATCTGCTGGCTGCATTCACTCACTGTCGTCACGCTACTCAGGTCTGCCCCGCAGTGGCCGTTTGTTGCCACTACAGCTGTGCCATGATTTCCCAAGTATACAATAGAACGCATCTTTTTTTTTATAGAACGCTTTCGCAACAGCTGGAAGTGTAACAAAGAACATTTAATAAAAGAGAACAATAATACACATTGACAAGAAACGTGCTGCGATTGGTGTCCGAATAAAAGCTCTTTGACATGACAATATTCCGTCAAAGCAACGTGTCACCGTGGCAACCGAGGAGAGAGTTATGTCGTTATGAGTTTGATAAACAACGACCATTCAATACACTCACGATCACACTTCGGGACAATTTTATCGTGTTCCCTGAAAACCCACTAGGCACCGGAGAGTCTCGATACGGGCCTATGTTGGTCACGGTCACCATGCATCCCAAATTTCGACTTTATTTGAAGGGGGAGAAAAAAAAACCTTAACATCCCATGGAAAGTTACCAGAAACATTTTGGAAATGTACTGCAAAACGTTCCACTGAGCATCGCGTTCTTTTTGCCATTCTGAGCCTTCCGTCGGAATTCACGTGTTTGTGCTCTGCATTGTTGTTGTTGTTTTTTTTTGGGGGGGGGGCGTTGGTTGAAGAAGTACAGTAAACGGAATCCACGGGTGCCATGGGGCAGGTTGAGCCGGCTGCTCCCCCGCTGAGTGGCGTCGTTGGGCGGCCGGCAGCGCTCGGCTCGTCTCGCTGTGGATTGTGGGAGGCGACGGAGCCAGCCACAGCGAATCGCCGAGCCGAGCCTTCGCAGTCACCGGGAGACATTTTACGCCCTTGTACTCGGCTTTGGGTTTCACGTAAGTACGCCGCGGGCGCTACAAGGCGTCGCGGTTGTGTCTTTTTGATTTAGATATATATTTTTTTTAATTTAACCGAGCGGAAGCCGAGCGAAGGCCGAAGTGGCGAGCTCTCGTACGGGGGAAGGGGGGCGGTGAGACGCCGCCGCCGCCGCCGTCATGAGCACAAACCGTCAGCGCCGCTTCAACTGACATGTTGCGGAAATGCTTGTGAATGTCAGAGCCCGGTTCGGACGTGAACGAGCCAGGCTTGCCGTCAATCTGTCGGGCCGTCGGGGACGAGGCCACCTCGCCCCCACCTCCGTTTGCACCTCCGCCGGGAGGACACGCAAGCGGGCGTCTTGCTAACCTCGGCGTTCGTTCCCGCTCCAAAATGGAGCCGGCGTTGGCCTCCACACTTGACGCACATGAATCGCGGTAGCTCCTCTCGTGATGCCATATTATCCCCATTGAAGAGTTTTAATTGCTATCAATGACGAAACTTGCGACTATGGTGACATTTAGGCTTCATTTGAATATTGGCTCATTCGTGCGCCAACGCGCCTCGTAAATATGAACGTTGGCGTATTCCGAGTCCATTTATACAGTCAAGCTGACAACCAATCTGGCTAGTGAAACGGCTGCTAATCTAAAGGCACGTCAGCGCTATTAATGAACATGCTAATGAAAAGGTGCAACGAGGCGCCGCGCACAAAAAATGACAACAAATGTATCGAGTGAACGAGTCTCCACTTATTCGGCCGCCGTCACATTTGAGAATTTACCGATTGGCATTGTGTGGGGGGTGGGGGGTGGGCACTTATTTGCTAAAAAGCTCACCTATTTATTGTTTGTATTGAGAAATGGCGCCCTCTGGAGGCATCCTGGTGTCAAGGAAATGAATGAAGGAGTTGAAATGAGCCCCAAGTAGCGGCTGACCTGCAGCATTTGGATTCCATTTCTAAATCTTACAAGGAAGTGCACTTGCTTGCCTTTCTGTGACTCTTCCCGTCTCTCGGCGTTTCACCCCCCCCCCCCTGCAGGAGGCCCCAGTCGCGTCGCGGTGAAAGCATGTCGAGTCGAGGAGGCAAGAAGAAGCTGACCAAGACGTCGCGCTCCACCAAGGCGGGCGTCATCTTCCCGGTGGGCCGCATGCTGCGCTACATCAAGCGCGGCCTGCCCAAGTACCGCATCGGGGTGGGCGCGCCCGTCTACCTGGCCGCCGTGCTGGAGTACCTGACCGGTGAGTCGCTACTCCGCCCGCTGCTCATTTATCGCACTGCAGAAGTTTCAACTTTCATTGATCCAAATATAACATTTTACAATATGAAACGTTTGTATGAGACCCCAGTCGCGGGACACTTCATTAGGTACGCCTATCATCTCTCCTGGAAGTGAGGGGGGGGGGGGGAAAAAAAAAAAAAGAAAGACGCCATGTGCGTCGATCGATTTACTTTCCTCCTCCCCCCGCAGCTGAGATCCTGGAATTGGCGGGCAACGCGGCCCGAGACAACAAGAAGGGACGGGTCACGCCGCGACACATCCTGCTCGCCATCGCCAACGACGAGGAACTCAACCAGGTACCGGAATTCTTTCTGGGGGGGGGCAGGCAAAGCGAAGAGTCCGAACATTTTTTTTTTTCCCCGTCGTAGCTCCTGAAGGGCGTGACCATCGCGGCGGGCGGCGTCCTGCCCAACATCCACCCCGAGCTGCTGGCCAAGAAGCGGGGCGCCAAAGGCAAGATGGAGACGCCCCTCTCGCCCGCCCCCGAGAAGAAAGCCAAGCCGGCCAAGAAGACGACCGGCAAGAAGATGGGCGGCAAGAAAGGCGCCGGCAAGGCCAAGGTAGGAGAAGAAAGCCCCGCCTAGGTTGGGACGCGCCCCCCCCCGAGTCCCGCAGCGCCACCCGCCGGTGACATCTCGCCCGCTTGCAGAAACAGGGCGAGGCCAGCAAGACGGCGTCGGCCGACAGCACCACCGAAGGCTCCCCGGCGGACAGCTTCACCGTCCTGTCCACCAAGAGCCTCTTCCTGGGCCAAAAAGTCAGTTGAGGCTGCGGCCGCCTCCGCCGAAGGGAGGATGCGATTATGCCCCTTTTCCTCTTTGCGCCCCCCCCCCGGAATTGGCCAGTTGATTTCATCGGACGGGGAAAGCTCATCAAAAAGGCTTTTTGCGGCTGATTTAATTCCCGCGGTTGCTCTTTTGACGCCGCTGTGTGTTGGATGGGGAACTCCCAAGGCCTCATTTGGGATCTCAAATGAAAAAAACATGTCAAGTCTAACAAGATAACCAAACAGGATGTGGCCTGAGCCTTAAAAAATAAAAAAAACCTCAATTGAATATTGCACGTCCTTCAGATCGACTTCAATTTGCAGGTCGAAGGCGCAAAAAAAAAAAAGTCACGACATCCTTTGAGGCTCAGGTGGTGTCAACTTGGTTTTAACGGCTTTGCTTCCTTCCTCCTTCCGCTGCATGACCCCCCCCCCCCACCCCCACCTCCCCCCCGCAGCTCAACCTCATCCACAGCGAGGTCAGTAACTTGGCTGGCTTTGACGTGGAGGGGGTCATCAACCCCACCAACGCCGAACTTGATCTAAAGGATGATCTAGGTGAGACGCGCCCCCCCCCCCTCCTCCCGCTACCGTCAAGTGGCCACAGCAGGGCTTTGAAACGTCAAAGTCCCGGCGGCCGCGTTTGCACCCCCACCTTCGGGCTGACTTCCTGTCCGGCGGCCATTCCATCACTTGATCCGGACTTCCTGCCTGACAGGAAGTTGAGCGCCCGCTTCGGCTCACTTAGTCAGAAGCCCCCCCCCCCCCACACCCCCAGCCCCCCAATGCAACAATTCCAATGGACCCCGGAAGCCATTTTCTTGGGCGTTCTGACTAAACGAGCCCCCGGCTCCCCGTCGCCTGGTTTTCCCCGGCATGTCGCCAGCCGGCGTCGTCGTGGCCGCGTGTTTGTCTGACCGCCGTGTTGTTTGTGGTTCATTCGTAGTTGCAAGTTGTCCAAGCCGACATTTCCGTAGTGGAGAGCGACGGTGTCGTTCACCCGACCAACTCGGCGCTCTATTTGGGCGGTGAAGTAGGTAAAGGAACCAGTCGGCTTCCGAAGGCTTCGGGCTTGCCCAAAATCTGTCGCTGCTGCTAACGCTACTCCTTCTGCTAATGCTCCTTTTGACACCGATCCAGTGATCCCGATTCAGACCACGCGACCTTGCCGACCTTGTTTAGTTTTTAACCACTTCTATGCCACGGAGAGAAGCCTGCATACCAACAGCGCCCCTCGGTGGGCTACGCTTGCACTGTAGTTGACGTGGACACTCTTTTGACCATCTTTGACTCGGCATTTGCAACTTCACCAAACATTTTACTCCCTCAAAACTGTCACGTCAAAGTTTAAATCCAGCCTTCGGGCCTGCAGGCTCCCATTTTGAATTTAATAACAATCATGATGCCAATCCGCTTGCTCCGTTTTTAGCTCTCGCTGCTCCGGTCGGCTCATTTGCGTTGTTTCGTGATACCGCGGTCAGATTGCGACACCTGATTGTGTCGATTCTGACGTCACCTCCCGATTGTGAGGTGGTACCTAAACCTGTCCTGAGTCTCCCGAAGGAAACCAGAGCCCCCGCGAGAGGCAAACGGGATCCCTCAGAACTAGAGAGCGGCAACATCTGATGATTGACGGCATCTCGCTTTGGCATGCGTCCACCCGCCAGCATGGCCGCCGCCGCCGCCACCTCCGTGTGTGTGTGACTCTCCCGCTCGTGTGATCCCGACTCCTTCCTTCGCAGGTTCTGCACTGGAAAAGAAGGGCGGCAAGGAGTTAGCTGAAGCGGTGCTGGAGGTGAAGAAGAAGAACGGGCCGCTGGATGTGGCAGGAGGCGAGTGGCTCCCTTAAGTGGGATTACTAAAACCATTTTAGGGCCATACAAGAAAATACAAGATGCTCTTGAATGGCGCCCTGAGGAACTCCACTGTTGATAGTGGACAGATATTCTTCCTGTGTGGATGTTCAAGTCTGCTTTTTCATTTGAAGCCCAGTGGGGGGGAAGTGACATCAGTTGCGCAGCACATTGTGATTATTATTATTATTATTTTATTTTATTTTTTACATTATTTTCCCCAAATGAACCTTTGCGGAGATCTTACAATTTTTTGTTGTCTTTTCCACTCCTCAGCTGTCTTGACCGCCGGCTTCGGCCTTCCCGCCAAGTACGTTATCCACTGCAACAGTCCGGCGTGGGGCTCGGACAAGTGCGAGGACATGCTGGAGAAGACGGTGAAGAACTGCCTGGCGCTGGCCGACGAGAAGAAGCTCAAGTCGGTGGCCTTCCCGTCTATCGGCAGCGGAAGGTAAGGGAAACGGAACCCCCCCCCCCCCCTCCGTGTCTTTGTTTTGTTTGTATTAGTCAGTGCTCAGGAAATCAATTGGGAGTTTGGAGAGTTTTCCATTCAGGTGCCAAAACCAGTTTCATGAAGCAACGTGAAATTTGGTCGGCACGTCCATCACGAGTAGACCCACTAAAAAGTCTCAAGAAGCCCCGCCTCAAAAACACACGGCAAGAAAAGCAAACTTGACTGCACACGTGAAAAAGTGCCCCCCCCCCCAAAAAAAGCCCGTCTCACATATTGTCACGGCAAGAATTTGGTGGGCGTGTCTATCATGAATCGACTCCCCCAAAAAAGTCTCAGGAAGCCCAGCCCGAAAAGACGGCCAATTTGGTTGGTGGTTGGCGCAGGCTAATTGCAGGCCCCCCCATCCGTCCGTCATTCCAGGAACGGCTTTCCGAAGCAGACGGCGGCCCAGGTGATCCTGAAGGCCATCTCCAGCTACTTTGTGGCCACCATGTCCTCCACCATCAAGACGGTTTACTTTGTGCTCTTCGACAGCGAGAGCATCGGCATCTACGTGCAGGAAATGGCCAAGCTGGAGGCCAGTTAAAAGCTTGCACACTCCTTTTTGCTTTCCTAGCGGGACGAGATGAAGCTCAACTCGTTTTTGCGTTACGTTTGTATTCTTTCCTATTTTTTTTTTTCCCCTCCTAAAAATTTGCTTTCCGGACGTAATTGCGCACTGAGCTGACCTTTGGACGCAAACAGCGGCGACTAAATACGAAAAGAGGTTTAATTTTCTGAAACGGGTATATGCATGTTAGCAGCTCTGTCGCTAGTTAATTTAAAAAAGGCAAAAAAAAAAAATCATCATCTCGGTAGCGCTCATAATTGTGTTTTTATCGTGTCGCCTTTTTTCTGTCGAGGAATCTCTCTTTAAGTTTGCTTTTTTTTGGTGTGTTGTGTTTGTTTGCTGTGTGCCCTGCAGTTTTACTCCCCCCACCCAAAAAGGGGGGGGGGCGTGGGGGGGTCAAATTAAGTGTCAACTGACTGTCCCTCATCATCAGGCGAATCACCATTGAAAGACAAGTTTTAATTTTTTTTTTTGGGGGGGGGGGCAGGGCACTGCTGCTTTGCAAAGGCGTGTTTCTATCAATGTTTCTAGATGGAGTATTTGTGGAAAAAGTTCTTGTTGAAAAGAATTATGTCGTATTTTGAATTTGCACATCATGAAAAGGCACGCTCGGATTTGGAAGCCGACCGCCGGCCCGCGTCGCTCTTTGTCTGTGTTTTGTCCTCATTTAGCCGTACAAAAAAAAAATAACTTTGAGGGGGTGGGGGGGAAGGGGGTAAATACTGTGGCCGCTAGGTGGCGCACTAGGATCGGGAATGGTCAGGTCCTTTTCACTTGGAATTTGGTTTTGATGGATGGAAACGCTCAAAAAGGATTTTCAACTTTCTTATTGAGAGGGGAAAAAAACGCTTTCTAAAGAATGACTCTGGACACACACAAAAATAAATCTGTACGCACTCGGAAAATAAACTCTTTGAAAATACCCCCAAAATTGAAGGATTGTGTTGCCTACTGGGAACAAAACGGGGCTTCCTAAGATGCACTGCCAAAATTTGGAATTTATTATTATTATTTTTTTATTGTTAATCTCTCCGTCTTTTTCATATAAAATCCGTTGTAATAACTTTGATTTTATAGTTCCCATGAAGTCATTTTCATTATTTAATTTGATTGGAAGTCTTGCAAAAAGAATTTTTAAAAATCCTTTGAAGTTCCCCAGAATTTTGAAATTTATTTTTTTTAACTTAATTTTTGTTCTTTTCCTTCAGGTTGCAAATGTTTGGATCTTATTCACACATTTTATTCCTTTTTTATTTTTTATTTGTAAATTTGGTTTAAAAAAAACATAAAAATGTCACCTCAGCATTTCTTTATCAAAACAACTTTAGCTCACTACCCTCACCCCTGCGCAAACTTAAAAAAATATTTTTTTAATTTGCAAATTCAGTTTTTAAAAAGCCCCCAATTATTTCATCAATATTGTGATTTTTTTTTTTTAAGAGCTCATTTCGATGCAAAATACAGAAGTTTGTCAACTTTTTTAGGCCGGCAAAAAAATGAATTGATTTATTACATGCTAATATACAGTTGTTTAAAAAAAAAACATTTAAATGAATAACACATTTTCATTGTTTACTTTTCAGTCTAAAATATGACCCCCCCCCCCCAACCCGAACAAAATGGTGCCATCTTTTGAAGCCTTTTGTCAGTTGCTCAGGCGCGTTTGCGGCCGGACCGAGAGGCCTGTCAATCAATGACTCCAGACTTCACTTGACCCCCGGTGAACTTTCGGCCAGGAATTGGCCCTTATCCTTCAGGTTATTGATTAAAGCCGCCCGTCCGAGCGACTGCGCCGCGGACAAGAAAAACTCTTCTAACAACTTCTCTTTAAAAAGGTGCTCTGGCTTGCAAAATCCGTCACGGCAGCAAAGTTCCCACGGGGGAGAGACCAGGAATTCCATCACGAATAACTGGCTCGTTGAAACAAGATGTCATCGCTTGATGACTTGCTTTTAGTATATGTAGCCAATTAAAGTCCCTGTCAAATGAAAAGAAACGTCTTGTTAATTTGACAACGCCAAGGAGAGCGTTGTGACCCACCCGGCCAAACTCGACTGATTCAAAACAGACAAAGCCAAGTGTTGAAACTCCTGAAACAACGCCCCGCTAAAATGCCGACTGTCAATCGAATGCCACTACGCCTAGCGTCTTTGCTACGCTTGCGCACGGCCTCCCGTTGATGCCGGTGGCTGGAATACGTCCCGCCGAGAGTCGCTAGCTCAAGAGCTAACGGGCT
This sequence comes from Hippocampus zosterae, assembly GCF_025434085.1. Lineage (NCBI taxonomy): Eukaryota > Metazoa > Chordata > Actinopteri > Syngnathiformes > Syngnathidae > Hippocampus > Hippocampus zosterae. The sequence goes on from NC_067466.1 coordinate 18,736,459, forward strand.
TCGATGGCGGCCGAAGCCTCCCTGCTTGGGAATTTAAAGAACGGCTCGGAGATGCATTTTCGGGTTAGCTCGCTAACGACACGCCGTATTTTTTTAATGAGGAAAATAGCACTCCACAAAATTGAAAAACACACCGACGAAAAATCATTCAGCCGAATGCGACGAACTCGACAGTGTCTATTCGTGATTGATTGCTACGATCCAATTTCTTGTGCTACTCCTTCTGCTGTGCCTGCCTTGGCCACCGGAGGTGATATAATTCAGTCGCGCGGACACAAACGAAGTAGAATGGCAGTCGTTGTGCCGCCGCCGTCGAGGACTCCGTCAAGGGCTGTGAAACGAGTCGTTTTTTTGTTGAGGATAAAGAATCTATGCTTACTTAAAAACTGCAACTGTCGGTGCCGACTCTTCAGTGGCATTTGACCTCACTTGTTAGCATTAAGCTAAGCGGATAGCATTCCTTTGGAAACTGCTGTTGTTTGAAATACTGAACGTGTAGCAGTCTTTGAGTTAGGTTTAGTTTTAGAGTAAATGAGACGTGAGTGGCATGAAACGGCTTGAATATTTGCCAAACTTGAGGCAACGGTAAAAGTTGGCCGATGGACCGCTCGCGTGCCCAAAAACTCCAAAGTGGCGTCACTTGCGTCTCAGGAGGCGCTTTGCTATTTCAAAACAAATGCAGCAATTGATTTGATAGCAACTCTGAATCAATGAAAGGCAAAGAATGTCCACGAGGGAAGACCGAGTGGGCAAATTCGGCGGAGTCAGACGGGGGTCATTTTCCCAGCCATCCAGGGAGGCCGCGACCAGAGACCCCCTCTGAGGGCAGCCCATCTGAGGCCTAATCCCCAGGAAATACATGCAGGTTTCAGCTGCTATTTCCCCCCCCCCCCCCTTCCCGTCCAGCCCACATCCATCCCCACCATCCAACCACACCTCCGCCCCCTCCCCCCCCTCAAAAAGCTCCTTAAATTCAAAGCATGTGTCCCAGGCCAATCTGAGGCTTGTGTTTCCCAGAGCCCGTGCTGATGAAATTTTATTCTTTGCACGAAAAATGGAGCGAGGGTGGAAGGAAAACATGAAATAAAATAAAGCAAACATTGAAGGGCAGATCAAGGAGGAGGAGGAGGAGACTGCAAGAAGCTGGCCAATGCTGGGGGTGGGGGGGCTTATTTAGGAGTGCTTTCATTTCTCTGATCTCCAGATATCAACGCAAGAGCTTTTTCACAGGACGACAACAAAGTGATGTCGTTTTTCAGGAAACCGACCCCGAACCCTTCAAATTAAGAATTTGCGACATCCGCCCTAGACTGGTCGCAAGGCAACTCCATGGTCCATGTGGTGAAACAACCATTCACGGTCACATGATGGCCAAATCGGGACCCGTCAAACAAAATTGGAGATGACCAAGAATTGCGCTCTGAGGGACACCAAAGGACTCCACCTACTCATTATCTGATTGGCTTCTCCTCACGAAACAACCATTCGCGCTCACAATCGCAACGAGGGACAATTTTGAGTGCTGCATTAGCTTGCCGTGCACGTTTTGGAATGTGGGAGGAAATGGGAGTACCCGCAGGAAAGCCACGCAGGCACAGGGAGAACATGCAAACTCCACACGAGAAGGAAAATTTATTTGCGGGCTTATGCCCCCTTCTTGGGTCGAAATAAAATAAAATGTGGGTCGAACTAGACAGTTTTTTTGGGGGGGGGGGTGCTAACGAGCTGGGCTGGCGTCCCTTTAATAATCCCATGATCCTCGGCCATTAAAGCGGACTGAAGACGGGATCTCCAACATAAGGCCAGAGAGTCAGTATCAGCCCCCCCCCACCCACCCCCGTTCCCTCCATCCCTCATGGCAGCTTCTGTCCCCCCCCCCCCCCCGCCTTTGCTGCTCTTCGTGACACCCGAAAAGGGTTAAATCCCTCCCCGGGCAGGCCTCCTCACACTTAGCGCAGGCAACCCGATAGCCGGCCGCCTTTTGATGGCCTGATTCTCCAGCTTAGGAGAATAAATTAAAAGAAATCCTCCTCCTCGCAGCGCACCGCGGCTGCTGATTTAGGATTTTCATCTGGAATGAGAGCGTTGGACTCCCTCCCGTAACCCCCCCCCCCCTACCCCCGGCCCCGGCCCGCCCTTCCTTCCGCCTCTTTGGGCAGGCTGTATATATTTGGATCAAATACGCTCCTAATGGAAGGCCGGTGCGACTGTCAATCAAACAAAGGGCGCTCCGAGCCGCCGCATATTCCGTCCCGATCCCACGTCGACGGGCAGAACCTTCATTTGTTTTACGGCGGGGCGAGGGCCACGTTAGAATCCCGAGGCGTGAATCGGGTTCACCGGCAAAAGCAAGATGGCCACTCACGGATTCCCACGCCAGCGGCGCCATCCGACTCGGTTCCTCGCTATTTTACGCGCCTTCCGCTAGCTTAAATGCTAGCTATGCAAAACGCCAGAGACAGGCTCGCGTAGCTAGCAATGCCCCCATCCTTTAAGCAACAAATACAAAAATTATTCCCCCCCCCCCCCCCCCAGACCCACCCCGGTGGCCTCGTTGCGTACGACAGAACGGTACAAATACCAGAGGAAAATATGTGGGGAAAAAAAAATCGACCTCACCGCGGTCGCCGCATTCTGGGCGTACCTAATGAAGTGTCCGGTGGGCGCGCGTGAAGGCGAGACGGCCATTTTGTGAGAAGACGAACCACAAAGCGAGGGTCCTTGAACGCATCGGCGCAAGCCGTAAATGGCCTTTTATTGGCGTCGGCCCGCTCTCGGGGGTTATTGGGAGGTTATCCGAGGCCGTACGCACGCGCGAGCTTTTTTTTCCCACAGCAGATAGAAGATTGTTGCGCACACGCACGCGCGACGACGACGGGTTAATGTGAGGGCCGCATCGGACGGGGTCAAGCCCGGCAGATAAACTCCGGCCCTGGAGGTTTCCAGCCTCTCGGCGGGGATCTGCAAATCATTAAGCTCAAGGTGATTCACGGCGGCTTTGCCCCAGAGGATTGTGGGATTGTGCCCCCCCCCCCCTCCATCGCTGACTAAGGCGAGCCACTCAAAAGACACCTCCGAAGAGACAAGAAGCCTCGGTGGTGACAGGCCAGGGGATCTGCATGTAAATCGTGCCTCCTCGCTCGCTTCCGTGTGAGACTTTGTGTGTGGGAGGGGGGGCGGCGGGGGGCACAAAAGCGGCAAGAAAGCAGAACTTGTCCCTGCTTGAGTTAGAACCCTGACGGTGTTTAAAAAACACGCAAAGTCATGAAAGAGCATCAAAGCCTGACGACAGCTTTAAAAAAAAAAAAAGGGGGGGGGGAAGGGGGTGCAAAATCTTTTTGTCCAGCTGCTTTGGAAAACTGTCCAAGGGGAAATCTACTGTGGAGCTTCAAACGTTCCACTCGACGCTGTGTTTCAATTAACGTCCTCATGAAGGAATACATTCCTCACCTCAAATCGACAGCTGGTAGCACCCCCCCCCCCCCCCCAAGAAATCAACTTGTACTCGACAACTCTGTTGAGATTATTTGAACAGAATCCGACGCTCTCATCTCCAGTCCACACAGCCCGAGATCAAAACAACAGTTGGCGCCGTTCGGGCAGCGTGCGACTCTTTGAAGTCCTTCGCTGCCATTGACGGCTCGAGACGTCAACCGCGGCGGACCGGCATCCCAACCTGCCCGAAGGCGGCCTTGCACCTTCAAGCTTTCGGATATCATCACAGACACCCGCCCCGGATGAAGGCTCCCCCCAAGGGCCAGCTTTGCTGACTCAGGGAGGTTTCGTCATGGCCCTCGTCTTTTGTTGGCCGCCTTCCGCGCGCAAATTCGGCCCCCGCTGACTCACTGCGTGTTTGTCACGGAAGTCGCTAAGTCACATTAGCTTGACACCGATGGTGTTCGTTTTGGGGCAGATACGCTTCCAGGGTTTTTTTTTTTTTTTGAAGCCCCCGAGCCCCACGGACGCCAGCCGACCTCCTCGCAGGCTTAGCGTCACATGACACGAGGCTTTGAAGCCGTCTCCGTGGCAACCAGCCTTCCAAACCCGATAGCACGATGCACGATAGCAAACACGATAGCATGTAGCCTAGGAAAAAAAATGACCTGCATTTTTAGGGCCTGAGCAGCAAACACTGCAGGGAGCCTAACCGTTCGTTTTTTTTTTTGGACATTTTTCTTCTTCAAGCATTTTCAGATTCAGATTATTCGTCAAAGTCACCCTGCTTGCCATTTGGTTGGAAAAGAACACACACACTCACACACACGCACAATGTGGGAAGGCGGCAGCAAAAAGGCCCCAAATCCTCCTGTAAGCTCCTAATTGCGGCGCATTGTCCTGATGGACTTTGAACTCCAAATGGGGACGGACGACGCTGCGGGCCCTCAATCGTTCTGTGGGTGTGCGCGCACACGCAAGCGAGCGGGCGGGGGGGGCAACAGGTCGGGGCCGGAGGTCCCGTCTTCCTGAAAGTATCAAGGGCGACGACTTAACGCATCAAGAGCAAGACACCCAAAACACACAGCTCAAAAGATGGACAAGTCTGGCGCACATAGGTGTGAAAACTTGCGTGTGCACACACACACACACACAAAAAGTATCGCACTTTAAGTTCCTTTAAACCGAATTTGAACCCTATTTTGAAACCCATACCCCAAATTTTGAAGATGATTTTTTTGGGCTGGAAAAAAAAAAGCCCTTGCGATACATGCTCGTTTGTTACAGCCAAAAAAACGACCATTTATCAAGGTGTTTTTGATAACTGAAACAAACGACGATGTATAGTAAGGCATTTTGAGCCGAAAAAACCGACCATGTATATAGTAAGGCGTTTTTAGCCGAAAAAAAACAACCATGTATAGTAAGGCGTTTTTAGCTGAAAAAAATGACCATGTAAAGTAAGGCGTTTTTGACCCGAAAAAAACGACCATGTATATAGTAAGGCGTTTTTAGCTTTAAAAAAACGACATAGTATAGTAAGGTGTTTTTCGCCCGAAAAAAACGACCATGTATAGTAAGGCGTTTTTAGCCTATACATGGTCGTTTTTATCGGCTAAAAACGCCTTACTAAACATGGTCGGTTTTTTTCGGCTAAAAACGCCTTACTATACATGGTCGTTTTTTTCGCATCAAAAACGCCTTACTATACATGGTCGCTTTTTTCAGCTAAAAACTTCTTACTATACATGGTCGTTTTTTCGGCAAAAAAACGCCTTACTTTACATGGTCATTTTTTTCAGCTAAAAACGCCTTACTATACGTGGTTGTTTTTTTCGGTTAAAAACGCCTTACTATACATGGTCGGTTTTTTTCGGCTCAAAATGCCTTACTATACATGGTCGTTTTTTTCGGGTCAAAAACGCCTTACTATACATGGTCGTTTTTTTCGGGTCAAAAACGCCTTACTATACATGGTCGTTTTTTTCAGCAAAAAAACGCCTTACTATACATGGACGTCTTTTTCGCGTCAAAAACGCCTTCCTATACATGGTCATTTTTTTCGGGTTAAAAACGCCTTACTATACATGGTCGTTTTTTTCGGTCGAAAAAAGCCTTACTATACATGGTCGTTTTTTCGGGTCAAAAACGCCTTACTATACTATGTCGTTTTTTTCTGGCTAAAAAACGCCTTACTATACATGGTCGTTTTTTTCCGGCTAAAAACGCCTTACTATACATGGTCGTTTTTTTTCGGGCGAAAAACGCCTTACTAAACTGGGTCGTTTTTTTCGGGTCAAAAAAACGCTTTTCTATACATTGTCGTTTTATACTTTGAAAATGTGAAACTACTGTATAAGCCTGATCTGAAGCCCAACTTGGAAACCCAAGTGGTAGTGCTTGTGCTGTATATTGTGAGGGATTGAGCCCGCGTCCCTTTGCGAGCCACCCCGCAACCTCACAGCATTGGTGAATAAAACGGATGATGCTAAAATTGCCTTTATTATGTGAAAAACAAGGATCAGTGCATTGGCAACAAACAAAAGGTCAAGTTCACAATTCCAGGTGGTGGCGTTGTTTCCCGTGGCTCAGTTCCAAACGAAACCAGACCATTAGCAACAAGACGTGCACGCGTACCGCATCCTGGAAGTCCAAAATAACCACTCGGTGAGGGTCACGTCCTTCCACCACCAAATATGGCTCAGTGCACAAAAAGGGAATGGACGCTTGTAAAGTGTGGACGGACGCCGGATGCCGAGGCTGAAGGCCCCGCAGGGACTCTGTGTTGTTGTGCTCCTTCAGATCCAGCAGCTGGATGAGGACGACGGGGTCGATGTCCAGGAGGCCGCCGCCGGTCGCGCAGTTGGCAGCGGAAGACGCCCCGCCTCCTCCGCTGTCGGCCCGGCCAATGGCGGAGCCGAGAAGTGCGCAACGCAGACAGGAGCCGACGCCGCCTGAGGAGGAGGCAGAACATTGAACATTAGCATGGTCCGATTTTTCGACAAACACACATTGTGAACGACAACAACCAAGAAATTGCGGCTGCCAGAGTTGCTCTCCCTTCCGATCAAGTCCATCGCGTCGGTGGTCCCGCTTTGGCTTTGCGGCTTCCAAAAAAGATCACGGGGGCCTCGGCGGACTGAGTGCTGTTTACGCTATCGCACCTTTGACGTGTCAGCGTCTGTATACGAGCGTCCATTCATCTCCGCTAGGAGGTGGACCGGATGAAAGCGCCCGTGGACATTTGACCTTCCGGGAGTGCACGTTCGGGTGCCATTCAGAGGATGAACCGTCAGCGACACCATTAGCGCGTCTTCGTTTTAGCCCCTAATGACCCGGCCCGCACCTTTTTATTTACTTTGACGGCACGTGAACCCAAATTCATCACGAGCTACCAAAGGCGCTTTGCCGCGGCTGAAAATCGACATTATGTTGTACGATCTAGCAGAGGAGTTGGAGCAAGTATGAACTGAGAAATGTCGATATGAACACCAAAATCTGCTTAAGCCTTCAAACAATTGCTAGCTCAGTGCTAACGCATATTGTTCAAGCATACCGACGGGCTAACAGAAATTAGCATCGACGAGATGCTAATTGCTTCAAACAACTGCTAGCTCAATGCTAACATGCGTTATTCAGCCTGTCCCGGCTGGGGGGGGGGGGGGGGGGGGGGCATCGTCGGCCACTTCTCAGTGCCCCCCAGGGATGCCGTGGCCGAACGAGGTACTACATCCGACGTTACATTTGAAAGCCCATCAAAAATGAAAATGCGCGGCGGATGAGTCGCAACCGGGTGGGCGTCGACCCGATGGCGAAATCAAGGCTCGATTTTCCTTGACGGGACACGAGACGGAGATTGTAAACAAAGTGGACGGCGCAGGAAGTCAGCCCAAATGAGACAACAAAGAGAGCAATCCGAAAATGAGGGTCTCCATTTTTAGGAGAGGGGTGGGGGGGGGAAATTGCGCTATTTGTAATTAATGCTCAATTAAACTCCAGGCGGGCGCCCCCAAATCCCTGGTAAGGTCCCACATGAGCCGCCGCAGCTGGTCCACATTGGAGCGCCGAGCTCTGGTTACCTTGTTAAGGTGAACTGGCTTCCTCTCTCTGATCCCGAACTGCAGATTGGCCTAAAAAAAAAAAGCCACAATTATGTAAGATGTGTAATCGTTCGCTTTGTGTGTGTATGATTATAAAAAATGAGCATCCCGAACCTTAAATGGAGCTCTGAGGCCAGTTTCCCAGGTGCTGCGGCCCCTGCGGCAAACTCCGCCCCCTGCGAAGGCAGTCGTCTTCGCCCACGTCCCCCCCGAGGGGTCGAGACGCAGCCGGCGCCGGGTCCGCTTGACACTTGGCGTGACGTGTCGGCGACGTGGGCCGCAGCCTCCTTGGCACCAGGTGGCGCTGACATTCGTCGCTTCCTGCGCATGTCGCCCCGCCGAGAACTGGGAAAGCAAATTCATTGGTTAATTTGCTAAATTCTTTCATTTCGACCATCAGCGTAAAAACCTTCCTCGACGTTTTGTTTGGCGAGTGGAACGACCCCCGTGGCAGGTTTCGGATGCTTTTATAGCTGGCGTTCGCACGGCGATTTTCTTTTGCTTGCAGCCTTGAAGCGAGCCGGCCTGGCCTCTTTTAGGACACTCGCACCCATGTCGAGTCATTCTTCGAGCCAGTGCGAAGCGACCGCCTTTCTGTTTTTATCTCATGATGATCGAAACCGAGTGAAAGGCAATGAGAAAAGCCACAGAGACGAAGATCTTTTGAAAAAAGGAGTTTAGCGATAAAGAATCTTAGCCAAATTTGCGTTGAGGTTATTTGAAAGGCTTGTTCATGCAATGTAAAATAACAAAAAAAAATCCTAAGTCACAGGAAAGCTTTTTTGTTTGTTTGTTTGTTTGGGTCCCCCCCCCCCAAAAAAAGAAACTTGTGGTACGAGACCAAATAGTCCCCGGCTGCCGCATTGTTAGGCTAAAGACTTGTGGAAACAATGCTAATGAGCGGCTGCTAACGAGCAGCTAATGTGCAAAGTGCCATTAGCTCGTCTTGTTATCTGCGCGCGCGAGTGCGTGTTTGCCCCGAGGGGGGGCCGCCGGCTAATCCGTGTTGACCGGAGGGCTCCGAGCGCCATTCCAGGTCACGGCTCCGCACCGCCGATCAACAAATTCCTCAGTGACGAAGGTGTGAGAAGAAGAAGCCGTCACACCTTCCTCATCCTCGCTTGCAGGGGCGGATTCGGCCGCGGAAACAAAAAAAGCTGTCGGTGATTTTTGTATTTAGATTTTTTTTTCCATTTGTTGTGATTCTATTGGGGGGGGGGGGCTTGTGTTTTGGTACTTGCTGTTGTGCTTATTGATTTGTTTTGGGGCGTTTTGCACTTCAGGGCCAGCACACGATGGCGCGGCCATCCGACGTCGCCGCTTTATTCCGCAACAGTCCAAAAGGGCGGCGACAAACAATCGCTCTTGTGATTGACAGTTTGGTGTCACGCAGACAAACGTCAACGTGGTTGCGGCGGCACGGTGAGAAAGCTTCGGCGGCGTCGGACAACGCGGTTGAGCTCCAAGTCGTAAAGGCCGCGCTGCCTTACCTGAAGTGGAAATCGATGTGTGCGGGCCAAAAAAAAATCAACAGCGGCGCTCCAAAACCAGCTCGTCTTTCCGTGCGTGCAGAAACAACAGGTCGCCGAGCGCGCTTGATGAATGGCACTTTCTGCACGGTTTACTCTGCGGCGAAAACGCCTTGGAGTGACTCATTTTTCAGACTGAAAGAAGAAGAGGAAAGAAAAAAAAACATGGGCACGGTTGGAAGACATCACAAATATTAGCCGCATGTTTGAATGGGCCACAAAGAAAAACTCGCGTTGATTCAAAAGTGGCCTTTTGTGTTGCCTTTTGTTTGTTTTGGCTTCTTCAACTGCACCTTTTCATACATCGAGGGAGGAAAAACAAAACAAAAAGAAACGACAGCCTGGTTAAGGGCCTGTATGTTTGCCAATAAACCCCCAAAATGAGGGCAAAATTGCTAATGCTAAAAACAACCGAGTAATGCCATCATTCAGATTGATCAGATCAGATCAAATCAGGAGGAATTGAAAAAAATAAACCAAAACAAGCTGAGAATTCAAATAAATCAAAGAAATGCGCTGCTGTGTGGAATCAAAAATGTATCACCGTGACCGAATCCAAGACAATGTAAAACGTAAGATTTTAGAAAAAAACCCACCAAAACCATAGACGCCATAAGGACATTTTTGTGAGCAAAAATCCCAAATAAATTTTCCTTATCTTATGACATGATTATGGTAGCGGAATTGTTGAGGCCGCTACATTAGGGACGCTTTGTAATACAACCCAAATACAGCAACAACGAAAAAAAAATTCTTTGAAAGATTGCATTGAGTGACAAAAGTGTGTACCTTCTTTATCCTCGACATGAGCTGACCTCTTCCCCCACACATTTCTGCTCCTTTTTGCAAGGGGAAGAAATTGCATTTGTGCCCACGGAATGCGAGGCCTTCTGACCTCATCTCGCACACATCCCAGATATGAGCCGAGCGACCTCTTTCCAGACTTTGGGGGGCGGGGGGGGGGGGGGGGGGTTCATTCTTGTGAGGAGGAGCAACAAATGCGCTGCTTCTGACGAACCGATGTCACATTTGGACGAATCAAACTGCCTCACCATCACAAACTCAAGGGGAAGCTAGTGCACAAATATCTGGCCTTGGGCAATGAGCCACGTGCTGCTGCACCAAGACATCGCCAAGGAATGAGAAGCCATTCAGGTTTTAATCAGTGCGTGTCGGATGGGTTGAGTCCTCGTACAAAGGCGTCAGTGTGAGCGCGAGCGTGGGAGCTGCTCTGTTTAGCGAAGGACCGACTACCTTTTTCTCCGCTCTTCACGTCAACACCCTTCCCGAGTGATTACTCATTTGCCCCCGCTACCATGACGACAGCGCGCATGCACTTGTACAAAGTCAACTCACCGGACTCGGATGTCATTCAAATGACGCTTTGTCTATTTAAAACAACTTCATAAATCAGCCTTTTAGAACGTTCGCACGGCTTCACGCCAACAGCCGCCATGACACGGGCTAACCGATAGCATCCATGTCTGTGTGGTACTGCCCCCCGGTGGCCAACACGCACAAGACAGAAGGAGCAGCACGATGTCCGCCGGAGTGACTTAAAAAGACATAAATAAGCCATAAAATTAAAAATGATTTGAAAAGATTGCATAAGTGTCAATGGAGAACGATGACATGGGATGAAAACGTGGAACGTTGTCCACCGACGTACCTCAGCAAGCAAGCCCGGAAAAAAAAGAATTCAACATCAGAACGTTCTGGCAGCCACACACACACACGCTCGCACACACACACGTCAGTGCCGAGTACTCGTTGCCCCGAGAGACGTTGATGAAGAGCCTCATCAGGCTTGTAAAGAGGAGATGGTCCACTTTGAAGTGGGCCTGACACTGTCCAGAAACAAGCGCGTGTGTGTGCGTACGCGCACTTAGTTCGTTGATGTCTGTGTTTGTCATTACACAGTTATAAAGGTGGATGTAAACACAAAAAGGAAGAAAGCGAGAGAGAGAGCGGGACGCCTGGCCGCAGAAGCGCTCATATGCTGAGTTAGCAAGCAGGAGGCAATTTTGGGGGGCAGGGGGGGGCGGGGGGGCAGTGAGCCGAGTCCATCAAAAAGCGGGCCCGAGCATAGCAAGCGGATTGATAAGCCACAGAGAGAAGAGAAACAAAAACAAAACTTTAGAGCAAGCAAAATGTTTGCTGGGGGGGGGGGGGGCGTATTTGCAATTGGATTCGGGGATCAAACTAAGCGCATGTCAAATTAAAAGTAATGCGTGATGGAACGTCACGTCAAAATCATGACATCGCGGGACACATTTCTGAATAAACCCCCCCCCGCGCGTGCCATAAAAGGCCCCCACCACTCCACTCCCCGGGGCCACTTGACGGTTATTGAAGAGGCGAGTGTCAGCGAGCGTCCCCGTCACTTCGTAAGTCTTGCGGCGTCTTCCTCGGAAGGGGCCTAATGCGTTCCGTTTGACCTTCCCCGCCGTAAATCGCGTTTCGGGCGGGCCTCAGATCTCCAGAGCGTGCGCATGTACGGGCGTCCGCGTATTGCGCACGTGTAAAAGGATTAGCGGGGGGGGGGGGTATTTTAAGCGGGATTAAAAAATAGCAAGTGTAAAGAATCAAGCGGTTTGGTAGACTCGGTGAACGTTGTGCACTTGGTCACTAGGGGGCAGAATACAAGATAGGCGGTAAGATAACCTATTTTTCCTCCGCGTTTGTATTTTCTACCCCTTTCAGATTGGATTCCTTTATGGTTCATTTTCTTACACTAAGCGGGATCCAAAACGGGGGCTTTTTTTTTTTTCAATACCATTAGCGAGGGGAAAAAATAAAATAAAATCAAGCGACGTGTTGATTTCCACTCATTTATGAAGTGGCAGCACAGTCGGGCCAGCATCAGTCAACTTCAGGTGCCGGCCCCGGGCCATCGGGCCGCTGTTAATGTCGCACCCTGCTTAAAACTGGCTTTTTGTTGTCGTTTTTAAACATCTTATTTCAGATTAGTCTTTTACAATCCCCCAAAGGCTTATTTTTCCACTTCCTGCCCGCACATGCGGCCGTTTTGTAACAAATGTGCAAGTCTAACAACAATAACAAGCCGAGTATAAAATGTCCAATGTTAATGTTAGCATTTTGACTACAAACTTTTTTTTTTGGGGGGGGGGTGCCGCCGCCGCCGTCCTGATTCGCACGTTTGCTCCAAAGCGCAACAGCCGATTGCAAGAAAGATTTGCAGCAGCTTCAGGGGCCCCCGGTACACTCGAGAGGGGGCACTAGTGGGCTGCTCCGGAGCATGCCACTGTGTGTGTGTGTGTGTGTGTGTGTGTGTGTGTGTGTGTGTGTGTGTGTGTGTGTGTGTGTGTGTGTGTGTGTGTGAGATATAAATAAATACTAGGGATAAACCTTATGAATAAGAGTCTTTTTTTTTAATATGAAGGGGATCATTGACAACTGGATGAATAAAATCACAAAATCTGACAGGAAAACAAAATTTGGGGAGCTGTAAGGAATCAAACGCAGTTTTGAAATGACCGAAGCCATCCTGAATATTCTTAAAAATGAAAACAATTGCATCAGCTAGAGTAGAAATTCGGATGAGAAGAAAATTAAAAACATTTGGAGATTTGGAAACAACCAAAACATTTGGAGAGGCAAAAATATATATCTTGATGAATGTGTTTGTTTTGTTTTGAGAACAACATTTTTTTTAAATGGAGTTTTCTTTGATCGTCACGGATATCAACAGGAATGACGCATTTCGGGCTGCTAAAAGCTCCTCAAAACAAGACAAATTGTGAATTTTCACAGATTCGTTTTTCCTCTCCCAAAAATTATATTGTAATCAGAAACTTTTCATGACAGCGGTGCCTTGCCTGTCATTTGCAACGATTCCTATTTTGATAATATATTGGTTTGTTTATAACACAGTAATTATAATGTGTCAATTTGATTTTTTTTTTTTTAAGAGGACCATGTTGAAAATTCTTCTCCCTCAGCGTCTTGCGCAACCCAAATTTGCATTTAGCGTCTCGTGGAAACACGTCCAATCGCAGAAAGTGAGAAAATCAGCCTCGGCCGCCAAAGTTTGGCTCCAGTCGCCACTCAGACGAGAGAGGAAGCGCTCGTATCTGCTTCCAATTTTGGGGATTCTTTATGGGGGGGGGGGTCAAAAAATTCAAATAGGTGACGCGTGGTTTCCCTTGGACTTCAATGAGTCCGAAAGTTGGTGAGGAAACCGTGACAAGCACAATCCAAAGCTAATTTGGCCTCCTTTCTTTCTATCCACAAATGACGCGTTTGCCTTTCAAATGCAAACTCATTTTTGAAGAAAAAAAAAAAAAAAAAAGAACAAGATTGCTGTTCACCAGCGAACGGTCGCCGCAGGCTGTCCAAGCCTTAATTGACAATGTGGTGCCTTTTTGGGGGGGTGAGTCAGGATGAGTCAGCATCCGCACCTTCAAGGATTCGGCCGACCCGCACGCATCTCAAATTCGTATCTTCTCTTGCGCTAAAAACACGCCGACAAATCTCATCTCGGTTTCGAGCGAGCGCCCCCCTCGGACCCGACGTTTACGTGAGGGGCTCCGAGTCATTCCTCGGCGTGTCCCCGCGGCCAAGACGGACGCCAGCCGGCGCGATGTCGTTACGAGGGGCGGGTCTAGCAGGAGACAGGTGAGTCTATAGAGTAATTGGTTTCCTGGAGAGGATTAACTTGTCTGCCTCGGGCGTCTCCCTTCAACAATACGCAGGTAGTGTGTATCCCCCGGTTGCCGTGGCGACAAGAATCTTTTGCCACACTCTTTGTCCCCTTCGCATAGCAAACCTTTGAGCAGGGATGTTCCGCGCACGTTAATTCGGACGAGGTTTACGTGCGAGCTAGCGCGGGTGAGCTAGCGCCGCGTTAGCATCCTAGCGCTAACCCTCTTGCTAGCTTAGTCACACTTCAAAGCCCAAAATGAGCGATTGACTTGTTCAATTGCACGCACGGAGACTTTTTTTTTTTTTTTTTTTGGCGGAAGCATTAGCTCGTCCGTGTAAGAAATAAAACAGGGCTGGGCCCCCCCCGAGCGGCTCTCCTTTGCTATTATCAAGGGATTTCCATTTGATTGACAGCTGGAAAGCCGAGTGACACATTGAGAAAAGGGCGGCTCGCCGCGGGGCGCGAAGGCGAAGCGGGCGCGCGAGTTTCCCACCGAGACGGCCAGACGCCTTCGCGTCGTGTCTCAACAAAATCCCGGCGAGGAGCCGCGCGCGCCGGCGAGAGAATGCCCCCCCCCGCGGGCGACGTGGCGCAGATTTTCCCCATTCCGCTTGCTTTTTGACTTTGTTTTTTTTTTTTTTTTTCCATTTATGGCGTGTTTGTCACTGAGAATGCCCCAATGCAAATTGTTCTCACAGCGCGGCCGATGACGCCAACGCTTTGCAACGGCCCGGACGAGGCTCCACCCTGGCGCGGCGCAGCCGGTTGGCCGCCGCGTGCGCTCGCTCACCTTGATTTGGGCCGCGCTTTGTTCCGATGTGAATGAAGCCATGATGGTCCGATTTACTCCGCCGCCGATGCGTCACAGGAATGTGCCACAGTTGGTTTTCGCCTTGCCCGCCAACGCCCCGAAAGAGCAACGGGCGATTGACGGCAAGCCGCCCGTGAAAGCTCCCCGACACCCATGCGCCGCGTCAACTGAAGAGGCTTCCGCTCGACCGTGAAAGTCCTGCCGAGAAGGCCGCGAGTCAAAATATTACAAAAGCGCTTCTTTTGCGATGCGACGCGTCGACGGGCGCAATAAGACGCGTTTGTTCAACTGATGCCTACTTGAAAGTGTCAATCAAAAGCCCTTCTTATCCGCGCATCATTTTGCATAGGGATGTGTACCTAATGAAGCGGCCAGTGCAAATCAACTATTTTGGAGAAAAAAAAAAGGGCCAATACACTCTCCAAACATGGCCGACACAATGCCAAAGACCCCACAAACATGGCCGCCACGCCGCCGCAGTGCCGATGGAGCGCATTCAGGTGTTCCTTCCATTCAAGCCCGTCAAGCTCATCTCGTCTCGACAATTACAAACCGCTGAAGCGTTTGTTTCGCCGCGGTCGATTTGACATGAACTGATTGTTATCGCCGCTCCGGCTACGAAGGCGCAAAGCACTCCGAGAGGCCGACGGCAGCGCTAACGCGTTTGCGGCCGCTGCCAGTTTGCCTTCCGGCGGCAAATGAGTCATTCGGATCGAGGAGGGCTGATTCTTGTCGACGCTCCGAATTTGCTCGCCGCGGTTCTCAGACGAGCGGCTTGACTTAAGTTCAAAACGAATGGAAAACGGACTCCTTCACAGGTCGATTTGCTGTCGCGCACGCAGCCGACGCACGAGGAACGAGCGACTGGCAAAACACAAAAGGCGACTTGAGGCGGACTCGACGGACACAACAACGAGATGATTAACGATGATTCAGCCGCATCGGCAGGACGGAGTTGAACTGTGCCCTGAAAAGCTTTCAAATTCAACAATTGGACATTTGTTTGAGGAAAATTTCCAAGCCAGAAATCAGAAGAAAATCATGCGGATCTCCTGCCAGGCTGCTTAACGATCGTCACGTGTCAAGCTAAGCCAAATGAAGGAAGTAGAAAATGGACAAAAGCACCACAAATACAAACGTGAGCTGATTTCCATCTCGCCAAATAGACACGTCAAATTAGCTTTGACAGCTTCTCATTTGGATTCGATTTGGAGCATGATTTGAGGGGGTTGAGGGGTTTATACCCCACCAGCAATAAAAAAAAATAAAAGCAGTTTCATTTTATCACCACTTATTTTTCAAACTCATTTTTATTAAAAAAAATAAAGAGCATTACTGTCCATTCAGTTGCTTGACTGCGGTTTCAGTGCAAAAAGCTAATTGGTACGACTCATGATGAGATCGCGTTTGATGGCGATGACGCGACGTGTGAAGCGCACCTCTCCGACGAAATCACTGAAGAAGTCCCCCCACCCCGTGCCGCCGCGCCCCCACCTCGTTTGCTCTCTCGCTTCTTCCGACACGAGTTGATCCCCGCGTCCGCCCGAGACGCTTTTATGCATTCTCTACGCAAGAGGCGCAGAAGGGCGGGCGTGGGGGGCACTCTAAGTGCCCCCCAAGAGAGCGGCCCGGGCCAGGGAGCCGACAACCTGCCAATTACCCCCGCGAGTCGTCCGAAGAGCAAAGCGCGGCGGAGGCCGGCACACACAAGCTCGGAGGTGACATCATGGATATGTATGACACGGCGCCGTGATTTCCCCAGGTAGCCTCGCGCTAAGCCCCCGCGCGAGGCGCGGATTTGTCCGACACCTTGTTTAACACAGACGTCAAAGAAAAGAAAGAAATAAAGAAGGAGAGAAAGATAGAAAGCCGGCTTACAACGCGGCCGCTCGAGGTTTGACGGAGGTGCTCACCTCGCTTTGATTGACGGCGGGAAGGCACTCGGTGGTTTTCGTAACATCCGCCGAATGAGCAAGTGCGGACGGAGCCGCGAAGGCGGGCGCCCGTTCGGAGAGTCCGAGGGGGAGTTCTCGCGCGGGAATGCGCCGCCATTTTGTCGATTTCGATCTTGACGGGACGGAAGTTGTTTCGCTATGCTAGGTTCGACTAGCGGCACAAGAGGAAGTTTCGGTCCTCTAGACGCCGTCTTGAGTTGCGTAGAAACTCAGGCAAAAAAAAAACAAAACAAAACAAAAGAAAACAGGTGGCGTTCGGACGGACAAAAATTGGAACACAAATGGTCGTGCTTGGCGTTGTCCCGTCGGGCCCCTCGGCGACGCCAGACCAAAGCAATCGATCGAGCCGTCATCCGAGCTCAGTCAACCAACGGCGCAAAAATGAGGATGCCGCCGCGGATTTGGTGACCTTTTGCCGCCGAATCTTTTTTTGATGGCGATAAAATTGCCTGTTAGTCGTTCAGATGCGGCTCACATTTGCTTTCACTTCACGGGGAGAATTTCCCACTCCACCTGCAGGTGCCTGAGGTGGAGTGTCTCACCTTTGACCCCGAGGCGCCGCTGTGCGGAACTCCTGTCAAACTTCGCAAAAACAAACTCCTGTCTGGATTCTTCTGCAATATGCAATGCAGAAGACGGCAGGTGCTTTCTTCCGGCAAATCTTCAGCCAGGCTGTCAGATCTGGATTTTCTTGCAGGTGTAATTAGCAATAATGTAGACCTAATCAATATGGTCAATATCATTTTCTAACCTGATCCATCTCGCATGGTCATTTGATAAGTTTTCATTTGAACGAGATGATAGCGTCATCAGTGTCACGTTATGCTTTTTATTTTTTTTACAGGGAGCTTTTCACAGGCTAACGTGAACCTTCTCATGTTATGCTAGCACGATATCACATTTTTAAAAAGATTGATTTGTTTTTTGCCGGCGCTGCAGCAGCAATACGCCTTCCTCCTCGTCTCGCCCGTTCCACTCGCAAACAAACGAAGAGCCGCCACGCACCGACGATTTTGCCGACAAGGCACCTGGCAGCGCGAAACAAAAAGACATCCCGAAGAGCCGTCAAGTTTCCGCTCGGCAAATGGCGGGGGTGGGGAGGGGGGTGGCCTCGCCGGCCCCAAATTGGTTTGCTGAGAAGACGGGCGCGGCGCAGGTAATTATGCAGGCGGCGCGGGGAGCGGTGACATCAGAGCTAAAGCCCAGAGATGGAGCTTGTTAGCGGCCAGCTCCATTAAGGCTCGCCCCCCCCGGCCCCCGGACGGCATCTCCGTTCTCTTCCTTTGTCTTCCCGGCAGAGCTAAATTGGCTTCTCCCAAGCCGCCTCGGCCGCCGCCGCCGCGCTCATGTATATACATGGCAAATCCCCCGCAGACACGGGCAAATGCGCTCGCCCCGGCCCGACTGAAAAGCCACGCAAAGTTTGGGTCAAGCGTCGGCCCCTCGCCGGAGCGAAGAGGCTCGGGGGTGCCAAAAAGCACCTCTCCCGCCACCGCCGCGGCCGGGCCTCCCGTCTGCCGGAGGAGTCAATTAGAGGAGGCGGCCAAAAAGCAATCGCCCGCCCGACTGAATCGCAGGGACCCCAAAGTCCCTTCCCGGCAGGACTTGGACCCGCCCGGCAAATCCCGAATCGTCACGCCTGCCGAGCGTCACGCGTGACTCGCCAATCACGGTCAAATCATTGCCGCTCGCCATCGGCCGACACGTGGAAATGACAAGCGGATGATTTCAAAACTTTCGGGTCAAGTCTGTGAAGACGCTAACGCTAGATGAGAAAAACAAACAAACAAAAAAAATAAAGTGTCGCTTCTGTGTCGCTTAACAAAAATTTACCCGGATATTATTTGGCGGAACGGCGAGCGCCATCTTAGCATTGACGGCTGGCCTACATACCGCAAGCGTGACTCAAAAGCTCAGATCGGATTCCGCGGGCGGCATCGATTCTTCTTCTTTTGTGTTGTTGTTTTTTTTTTTCCTTTCCTTTCGTAATGGCCTCCATTTGGAACGACTTCCAAAATGCTATTACAGCCGCTTAAGTGGCTCGCTTCCAGCGCCACTTGTGTTAGCGCCAACCGCACTCGGCTGCTTTTTAAGCCGCGCGGCCGCACCGCAACGGCTCGCCTCGCGCTCGGCTGTACAAAGAGGGGGTGAAGGTGGAACCCCCCCACCCACCCCCCCTAAAAAATGGAAAAACGCTGATACTGGAGACGGTTTATTACAAGAATCTGTCCGCGCGATGAAGTGCAGATGGCGCTTGCCAACGCGTGACAGGCTACTGTACGTGTCGGCGCACCTTCGAGGTCCTGATAAAAAAATAAAATAAAATAAAAATTCAAGACGAAAAAAGTGACTTTTTTTTTTTCAAGAAACAAGTTGGTCCAATTTTTGGACAGGGTTTATTTTGTGTGATTATTTTTGAATTTTTCGGAGGGGGGAGCGCAGACTGGATTTTTCATGCATTATGAAATTTGTAGGACAAATCATGTACTATGAGTCGTATTTCTGGAAAAAAAAATTAACTTTGATGAATCCTGTTTAGTGTCGACATTTTCAGATTTTGACTGGATATTTTCCGCCTTTTCTATGTGAAAAATCTCCGACTGAAAGCTGATGTTTTGTTCAAATAGCGCTCGTATTTGTTGAGGGGTTTTTACGCGTCAAATGTGAGCGCCCCCTTTTGGAGTCACAGCGTTCGATCAAGTCTTCGGGGCGGCTAGCCCCCTTCGCGGAGCCTGCGGCTAGCGTGCGGCTAGCGTGCGGCTCTTGTGCTTTTTTAGCTGCCTGTAGGGAAAAGCCCGCCGCCCGCCGTCCCCCCCCCCCCCCCCTCTCCCGGTGACGAAGATGCCAAGTGATCGATGGCTCGCCGGCAGCGCCCCTCCCGCGCGCTGTTTTGCGGTCGCGCCCCACGCCCGCGCAACCTGAAATTATCCCCAGTTTAGCGGCGTTTATTCACATTCTGACGGCGGCCGGGACACACGATCCGCCTTGGCCAGAATTTGTCCACTTTCCTGCGCTCAATGACAAGCTTTGGGAAGCCCGGCTGGCTTCAAAGCGCCCCTTCAAGGTCCATTCTGGCGCGTGCCTCCGATACGCCCCCCCCACCCTCAGCCGCCACACCCCACGAGCGCGTCATCGACGGCGGGCGGGCATGAAATATTGGCAGGGGCTCGGCGCCGTCGTCGCTTCGCTAACGGCGGTGCGACGAGGGTGTCAAGTAGCCGTGAATCTTTCGGGGCGAGCGGAGGGAGTCCCTACGAGATGCCCGAGGGGGCAAATTTCCCCCTAAAATTTCCCCCCGAGCTGCCGCTCGCGAGGCTTTGAATGCGCGCCTGAAAGTCAGAATTGGGCGTAAACGTCCACGGTGCTCCCTGACAACCGTAGCGGGCGGCCGCGTGCCTCGTTGTTGTCACCGCTGGCGTGAGAAGAGTTGCGGCTTTGCCAGTGAAGCGGACGACGCGCGTTGACGGAGCCCGCCGACGACCGTGTCAACTCTGCCCTTGGCTGTTGTCACTTGTCACCGCGGCTTTGCACACCGCCCAGTCACACTCTTGATGACTGGTGGAGGCGCGTGTGGCACATTGACAAACACACACACACACAGAAGAAAATTTGCCAACAGCTCGACCTTTGACCCGGGTCTGTGATGTCACAAGTTCTTTTCGTTTTATTTAGAGGTGAAGTTTTTTCAAGGGGTCCTAACTTGACTTGAAGATCCCGGCCGCTCTTTTTCCGCCGCATCTCGGCCGCCGCCTTAGCGAGTTAGGCTAAAAGTTTGCGGTTATTTTGTGGGCTGGTTCAAGGTGTGGAGAGCCTTTGAAAGCGTGGCCACGATAAATCATGTCGCGCAACATATTTGGCGTGACATGACTCGCGAGTTACAAGCGCCAGTCGACGCCTTCCCCATAATGGCGGGCGACAAACGCAATTAATCAGGTCAAAATCTTTTGGCGCGCTCTTTTTTTTTTTTGCCAATCCAGTGTTTCTTCTTTTTCCTCCACTCTCTGCTCAGAATTGAACTGATTTCAAGTAACGACGGGCTCTCGGAACGGAGACAACAGCCGTACTCGTTTATTTCAACCGGCGACCAATCGGGGCAAAT
Organism: Hippocampus zosterae; assembly: GCF_025434085.1. Taxonomy (NCBI): domain Eukaryota; kingdom Metazoa; phylum Chordata; class Actinopteri; order Syngnathiformes; family Syngnathidae; genus Hippocampus; species Hippocampus zosterae. The sequence continues at coordinate 18,757,054 of NC_067466.1, forward strand.
TTGGAGCAATCACAAACTAGAAATGAAGACAACAACAAAAAAAACAGAGCGAGATCATTGATTTTCTAAGTCGAGCAGGGCGAGAGCACCAGCTGTGTTTATTTGACCTTTGACCCCCCAGGGCCACTCCAATCTCAACAAGAGCTTGGGCCTGACACACGCACGCATGCACGCAGCATGACTGGACCCTCCCCAATTAAAAGACAGCAAAGGTCAGAGCAGCAAAGACACACTGGGAGTGGAGAAACGCACGGGGGGGTGGGGGGGTCCAAAAAAGAAAAAAAAGAATCCACAACGAGGCAATCTGTGATTGCTAAAATGACGCTGAACGTTCAGAGAATCAACCAAAATGGACCAGAAAATGCCAAAAAAATTGACACCAAAGTCGAGATAAAGAAATACAAAAGGTCAGAGGTGTTTGGGTTTTTTTTAGGGGGGGGTGCGGGGGGGCTGGGTGTCAGGTGAGGGAGGGTGTGTCGGGCAAGGCTGAGAGCTTTTCTCAGGTAGGTCTGCCCAAACACGACAGCCTTGTTTGCCTGTCAGCTTGCGGCTTTTGTGCGGGGCCTCCCACGGGAGACAAAGGAGGGAGGAGGGGGGGGGGGGGGGCCACGGCGGCGGCGGCCCGAGCTCTTCGGACCACCGGTGGAGATGGAGACGTACGCGGGAGAGCGCCCTCTTTGTCAACGCGCGCGGGTTTAGCTTCAACATCCTGACGTGTGTGTTTGCGTGTGTGCGTGTTTGCGCACACGCGTGTGTCCGAAAGTGACATGTTGTGTTTGTTGCCGGGCGGGTTTGTGTACAAACGCAAACACGTGTGACTAATTCACGCTGGTGAGCGACGTGGGCGTGTCGAGGTTTTGCCAGTGGCCGCTTTTGCGTTTTCTTTCGATTTCTACGATAGGAGTTCGTCTCAAGGCGCCGTTGATCAAAAACGCTTCATTTTGGGATTAGTTTTGAGGGGGCTGGGGGGGGGTTGTTTGTTTTTTTTCAATGGAGCATTTTTCAAGTACATGATTTAAAAAAAAAAAAAACGGCGTAATAAAAATACCAAAAAAATAGGATCCGCTGAACAGTCCCTTCATAAACGATCGAGGGTGCCGGGGGGGGGGGGGGGCGTCTCTCCCCCCCACACACACACACACTTTTGCACGCCACTGACCGGAACAGTTTGTAACAAAATTGGAAACATTGGTATCCTTATGGAAATAAATCTATCCGTGAGCACCAAAATGGACCGAGTAGCTCAGTCAAGTTTTTTTCTCCTCCTCCTCCTCCTTCTTCTTCTTCTTCTTCATCTTACGTGTGTGTTCAGATTCTGTCGAGAAAGCGAGCGTGCGTGCGTGCGTGCGTGAGCTACCGTGGGAAAACTCCCGGGACCTGAATGAAGATAACCAGAGTCGCAGTAGCTCATCCTCCTTCCATCCATCCCGAAAAATATTCCGCACAGATGGCGGCCGTGTCGCTAAAACCGCCAAATATTGCAAACACGCAAATGACTGACCTCCGAGCACCATCGCTAGCTTGCGCAATTACAATTGCCATTTAAAAAAAAAAACGTGCCTGCATTTTTTCACACTGATCCCCTACAAACGCAGAAATTGAGCACGGGCAACTGCGCTATTGGGCAAACAAAACGTTATCGGGCCGCAAAGCGCGCGACGGTGCAAAGCGGGCCGCTAACATGCTAACTGGTGACTCACGCGCGTGTGCAGAGAAGCTTTTTCCCGTTTTTATCAGAGCACGGAGATAAAAGTGCCAGGCCGCTATTCCCACCGGGCGTCCTCCATACCTGGAGCGCCTGGAATTTCCAGAGTAGGGCCGTAAATTGCGCCGTCGGCGTTGTCCGCTTCCCTCCTCCCTCTGCTCGCTACATGAACGAGACAAAGAAGAAGAAGAAGAAGAAGAAGAAGAGGAGCTGGTTGACTTCTGAAAAACACATCCATCACTTTGCTTCTGAGGGAGGATGTGGCAATGAATTGCGTGCGCGCGCATAAATAAACGGCGGGCGGGGCCGGCCCACGACTTTTTGCGCAGCAACTCGCACCAAGAAGAACCAAAACACTCCACAGAAATGGCCGATATTGGGGGCCAATGCAATTTGCCCCCGCCCCCAAAAAAAAGTATGGCTGCCTTGACGTGCTGCTGCGTTTGCACGTGCTTTTTGTCCACCGGTTGCATTTCGTTCTCCACCCGCACAAACCCGACTAGCGGGAGGCTAACACCTTCCATAAAGATGGCCGCCGTGCCTCAGCACACTCGGCGATGTCGCGGCGGTTGAAAAAATGTGCTGAGTGGTCGCCTGCGCGCCGCAAACGTTGCGCTTAAGAATCCGTGTGGTCATCACGAGTCGTTTTGATGAGGCCCCTCTTGAAAGGAAATTCCTCAAGCTGCACTCCTCAAGTTCGAGTGGAACGCGACGCAACGCAGCTCAAAGGACGGAAAACTGGATGCCGTCCCGGAGACGAGGAAACGCTACGTCGGATGCTAATGCTGAAATGGGGCCGCTCGGAAGAAAATTCCTCGTGCGGCTAGCTCAAATGCTAAGCAACAAAAGCTACTGAGAGGTGAAGCTAATGGCAAAAATATCTTTTGTTGTTTCCAAACAAACAAATGTGTCGCCGCGACACTCAACAAGTTCATTTTAAAGCAAAAACATTAGCCTGTGGACTTCAACGTCGGTGTAATGCTAATCAAGGCAAGTTCTATGCTAAATGAGGCCGCTAGCAAAATAGCGTTTGCTGCGTAGCCGTGATGCTAAACAACATGAGCTCATGCCAAACAAAGCCACGATTAAAAAGAGGCTTTGTTTGACCCCCCAAAAATTTTTTGTCAGCATGTGAACATAATGGTAATGCTAATTAACGCAAACTAATGCTAGAATTGAATGCTACTTTTAAAAAATAAAATAATAATTCCGAGCATTTTAACTTGAATATAAGCTTTGATGCGGAACGCGCAAGCTAATACTGAACTAAGCTAAGTCAGATAAGTTCCCAAGGATCCCAAGCAACCAATGCTAATGCTAATGCTACAACGGATAAGGGGACTTTTGAGTGACCTTATTTTGACAGATTTTTCAAAATGACATCAGATCTTAAAAGGGGGGGGGTTATTTTAAAGGGCCGGCGCGGCGCAACACGATCCCGTAAAGCGCCACCGTAAATCTCCTCCAAGCTCGACCTGTTTCTGCTCCCGTTGAGCCCAGCGGCATCCAGATGTTGAAAAACAATTCATCAACCGCATGATCTGAAGAATTTTGATCGCGCAAAGGGAGGACGAGCCCAACGAGCAACAGGAAAGGGAGGAAAAAAAACAGCTCTTAATCCCCTTGGGAATTTGTTGCTAAATGCAAAACAAACTCGCGGCGACGCCGATGTTAAATCTTTCGTTACGCGCCGAAACGAGAAGACGGCGCGACGGTGCCCACGTTGCGGCCCAAAAACCTGCATTTTTCAGTTGCTTGTTATTCGATATATTTGAGCGTAATTTGCCTTCATTTTCAACTGGAATACACTCCGGTCAAAGTGTTTTCTTTTTTTTGCACAGTTAGCTCGCAGCGCTCTACCGCGCGGCCCGCAGTCTCCTCACGGATAAAAGGCCTTCTCCTGCCGTTTGTCTCGTTCGGAATTTTTTGCTATTTCAGGAAAGCTTTTGTTTGGGTGCTGTCCTTTCCCAATAATTATTCTCTCTTACACGCACGCAAAGCCCCGACCAAACACGCACACACACATTCACCGGCGCTAAAGGGCCGAATAATCCCTTCACCTATTTGCACAGTGGCCAGACTAGCGCAGGCCTCACCTTCGGGCTAGTACTTAACTCCTGTTGCCACTCGTTGAGTAATGGCACTATTACAGCTGCCAGCTAATCTGCGGGTGTGCGTGTGTGTGTGGCCTCACAAGTCGTCAGTGGCCACAGGACCAAATGAGCACGTCCGCCGCCACTTTGCGTCATTGTGCCCCCCCCCCCCCATCACTTGCATTTGCACGGCTTGAAGCCACTTGTTGCACTTCAAGTCGGTTTGAAAGTTGATGTTCATCTCTTTTGGCTTTCAGTAATCGATTTTGGGCCAGTCAGCAATGCAGAGACAAAACAAAACATGTCAAAATTTTATTCAATAATTGGATGGGGGGGGGGGCTCCTCCTTTGACTTTGGAGATTTTGCCAGGATGTGATGCAAACATGAACGTTTTCATTCATTGACTTCTTTTCATATTTATTCCCGCCCGCACAATTGGTTTTGGATGACCGACTATTTTGTGATTTTGTAAGAAACAGAAAACACGATTCAACTGCTATGCAAAAAAAAACCCAAAAAATTGTTCCTACAAAACTGTTGATGTAAAGCCGGATTTTTTTTTTCTCAAACGCTGCTTGTCCTTGGAATTGCTCGCTCGTTTAAGAACGGAAGGAGCGAATTTGTCCAATGCATAAATGGGTGGGGGTGGGGGGGGGGCGCAAAGTCTCGCCGGGATGAGGAAGCTGGGGAAGATGATGGCGACAGTGGGGTTGCAGTGAGGGGAGAAGGGGCTCTGTGACGTCACCGCACGCCAAGAAAAGGGACGAACCGCCGCACGAGCTCCAAAGCAAACAAGTCGATGCGCGAGAACGCACCGCCGTGCGGGTTGGACGCGCACGGGGGAAGCCTGACATTCCAAATACGGTTTTTAAAAATTATTATTATTCATATTTATTATTATTTATTACGCTTCTGCTGGGAGACACGCAACCGGTAAGGTCCAAATATTTTAACGCACTTTATATTTTGAATATGTATTTTGGTGACTTGGAGGAGTCCGAAGGAGGGCGGGGGGGGGGCAGTGGAGTGGAGCATCTTCTTCAACATAGGACACCTTTGGAAGTGACTCTAAAGGCGCGCGCGCGCGCGTGCGCGCTTCGAACAATTAACACGTAGCGTTTATTGGTGCAAAACCCCGTTGCAATTAATGACAATTTATCGTTCGTCGTTCCATTTTTTTTCCATCGACACGTTTGGCTTCCAAGTTCCTCTGACGATAACCGCGGAACATTTCGGCATGCTTTGTCGCCACCAATTCAAACCATGAAACGACCGAATTCGGATCTTCGTTTCATTGATTCCAACGTGTCTTTCTGCCCCCCTCCTCCCTCGCCCCCACCTCCATGCAGGCAGCTGGATTATGGAACTGAATGTCATTCCACGCGCGGGTGCAGGTACAGGCCGACTCCGAGTGTTTTTTTTTTTTGGGGGGGGGTTGCAGTGGGATCACAGTTTGGATGCGGTTGCATGCCAAGTCAGCGACTTTGCAAGAAAAATCCGTTTGGGATGCTCACACGCGCAAATGTGACGCAATTTTCTTTTCACCACTTTATTTCTTTCACTCTACGGATTTTTATCGTCAATTTTATCGGGGGACGGGGAGGATCGAAGAATCTTTCCCATAGCTAAAATCGTTTATTCTGTCAAAGCCGTAAAAAGACCACGAAAGTATTTCTAGAAAACCACATCCACCAATCCACATTTTCGAGCATTTTGCCCTCCGATTTGCGCTCGAGTTTATTTTTGCACCAGGCGACATGCGGTCAAGTCATCGGTTGGTTAAAAAAGAAAAAGAGGGGGGGGGAAAAAAACGATCACCAAGGTAATAATCAGCGTTGTCCTTCTCCTGTTACGCGCCAGGCGGGCTCCACTCTCCGCCGAAGTGCTTTTCGCTTTTGTTTGGGAAACTTTTTTTTTTTTTTTTGCAGAACATGCGCGCGCGCGGCCTTTTCGCTTCTTTGCACTTCTCGGCCTGCAGCGACGCCGACCTCTGACCCGCCGGTGCCGGTGGCGCATGCGAGCCTTGTTGAAGCCATCCATCACGCGCGGGCCGAGTGGGATGCGGGAAGCGCGACGACTGCGGGGAGGCGGACTGTTTACACGAGCGAGCGCCCATCTATCAGCCTGCAATAACCGCGCGCGCGAGGGGGGTGGGGGGGGGACCGCTCGCGTCCATCCTGCGGGGTTCCCTCGAGCGAGCGCCTTCATTAGGCCGGTCGTGAAGTGGAAGTGCTAATAAGACGTCGGATGGCGCGCTAGGATGCAAGGGCGGTGGAAAGGGGGGGGGGGGGGTGTCAATCTAATCTAAAATCGGAAGTCTACGGTAGATTAAGCCGTGCGTAATTGCTCGTCACGCAGCACTTGCAAATTTAATAGTTCGGCCGCATCTGCATTTTGACGCGAAATTCAAATGGAGATTTAGGACCAAAAAAATGAGCGCCCTCTTGTTCGCTTTTGAGAGCCATGCGCGGCGTCATCTACACGCAGAGTGGATTTTGACAGCTTGTCCTGCATCGAAGGGCCTTGGGGGGACTTTTCCGGTCCAACTACATGGGATTCCCCCCCCCCCCCCCCCACCGCAAAAAAAAAAGTCTTGCAAGAGGAGTAGTCGTGGCGCCGTTGACAAGACAATAGTCTTGTCTCGTGACTAGACTAGACTCAAGTCGCAAAGTTTCCCAACTTTTCTTGAGCCAAGGCGCGTTTTGGGGCGTTGGAAGAAGTGTCACAAAAAGACGACGCATTTGTCAATTTTATACTTTATGCCATCGAAGCGAAGGTCATTCATTTGTTTTTTTCGTCACTATAAGTTGCTGGCACAGATCGATGGACAAGGGTACATTCTTGGTGATTCCAAAATAATATTCTCACCAATCAAGTGCAATTTGATTAGTTCCTGCGGCGTGCAAAGGTACCCCCACCCCCACACACACTGATTGGGAATCGCTTTCAAAAATCCTGCGTTCGAAGGCTAAAAATAAAATGGACGAGCTAAGCATCAAATAACAATCAAGCAAACTTTTTAATTCAAGTCTCAGTACCCCCCCCCCCAAAAAAAAGAAAATAATTACGTAGCTCTCCAAGTACAAATAAACATTCAAATATGACGCCCCCAGAGGCCTCGCTCGTTCTCAAAAACAAGACAAGTTGTCATCCTGAAAGGAGACTATTATCGAAAAAAGATCAATCAGTTGAATCGTTTGAATTTTTTTGTTTCTTAAATTAAAGGCCACGATGCACGCAACGGAGCGAGATAAAAAATGAATAAATTTGAGTCAAGTAGAAAAATTGACATATTGGAGCAAAGTGGACACTTTTTAATCAAGCTCGCATCAGAGGGGGAACCCCGCGTTCCATTCGGTCACCCTTCAATACGCTCCGAAAAACATAACATTAAAGTTGTCATTCACCAAAAAAAATAAGTAACGGCGAGTTCAGTGTCAGAAAAAAAAACCGCCTTCGTGCACAACACCGCCGTCAAATGTCAAAGGGTCACCCGGAATTAAAGGCCGTGTGCAAACCCGAGTCGGGTGTAAATGTTACACTCAAGTGACCGTTCAATAAAAACGAATAAATCTCAGCTCGAATCTGGCATTCATCACCCCCTCCCCCTAAAAAAAAAGTTTAAAATGAGTACGAAGTAGTCCCTTTAAAAAAAAAGAGCCCATCTGAAGCGATGCATGCTCGATGGAAGCGCTCCAAAACACAGAAAGGGGTCACCTGGAAATGGTGCATTCAGGGACCGATCAATAAAACGCGATATACCCAAGCTCAAGCCTGGGCTTTACTTGTACAAACAGCAGGTCAAAAGTTACAACGAGTTCAACAGAGTCATAAAAAAAAGTTGTAAAAAAAAAAACATCTGAGGAGGTGCGTTCAAGGCCCGCTCGATAAAGTTAGCTACTCAGTTGCCAAATCTTGACGTCATACGCAAATTTCTCCAAAAACAGCACCGCGTGTTGTCACCGAGGAGGCTCGGGGTGGTGGTGGTGGTGGTGGTGGTGGTGGTGGTGGGGCGGGGGGGGGGTGTTCTCGTGCAGTGAGACAAAGTGAGACTTCCACGCGAACAGGTGGCATGATTGGCACGGTTGAACGTTGCGTTCAAGCGCGACTCCGTACAAGTATGAGCGGGTCGTAAAAAAAACACTTGGTGCTCATCTTAAAAAGGAATCTGGAAGCGCTGTCATCAAAAAGGGCTCGGGAAGAAGAAGGGAAAATATATAATATATAAAAATACATAAATATATAATATATAAATATTTTATTTTATTCTTCCTAAAAAACGTCTTATGCTAGGTTAGTGGTGCATTTGGGCACTCGGAAGTAAATGTGAAAAATACTTAAATTAACACTTATAGTTAAACAAGAGGCGGCCTGGCTCAAAATGAACATTTGGGGACTCGGATGTAAAAGTCAAAAACTAAATCTCGGTTAAACATTTAGAGTCAAATAAAGGCTACATTATACATTTGATATAAATCGCGACGATATGAAAAGATCGTCCCTCGGTGAGGCTCGCGGTTCATTCGTCAAAGGGGGGGGGGGATATTTGGTCACCCCGATGTCAAAGCTACTATTTAATATAAATTAAAAAAAACAAATGTTTTAAGATCGACCCGCCTCGTTTCTCGAACGCAAATAAACACACTTGAACGCAGCATTTCTTGGACTGAAACGTTCGTGAAAGGGCGCCATGTGACGCATTCAAGGACGGCTGAATAAAATTGGGAAAAAAATAAAAAAAAATAAACCTCGCCGTGACCCCGGTTGGCATTTATTGGAGCTAATTGTTTCCTCGCGCCGCAAAAAAAGGTCAACTGGGGTTGCGATAAGGCGCGCGGGCCATGCGCGTGCACGCTTACGATGCGTTTGTATCGATTGACGAGGGAAACAGTAACCGGGCGAGCCCGTTTGGAGGGCAAATGTTTGCTCAGCTCGGCACATACGCGCTTATATACGGGCCTGCGTGGGTGTGCGATCGCTCTGCACACATTACAAGCATGCCTACGCTGGAAGAAGTTGGGGGGGGGGGAGCGCGTCTCGCATCGGAATGACGGCGTTCTTCGTGTGGATTCTGCGGGCGAATCCGCATTTTGCGCGGGAGTGTTTTTGTTACACGCCGACTTTTAAAAAAAACAAAACTGATTTGCGCGTTGCTCACTTTTAGGTCTAGTCTGGTGACGTCACGCCGGGGGCAGGCTCGAGCGTGGGCGGGGCGGCGTGAATTTGGTCCCACGCAAGCGGAGTTCGACCTTCTTCTCCTTCACTATGGTCACGACTCGCGTGGACGCAGCTGCGGAGAAAACAGAGAATTGCTCCAAGTTGCCCCCCCCTTTTTTTTTTTTTTTTGGTTTGTTTTAGGATTCTAGAGGAGCCTTAGTCTCTCCTTCCCTCCCATGTCGCCACGCGCGTCCGCTTCGGCGTGGACTTTTCTGCGCCTCGCTTCGTCGGAGCCACGCGCGGCGCATGCATCCGCATCGCGCGGCTGACTTTTCTGCATCCGTCCTTGTAATCTCCTCCAAGGTGTCATGAATTTGGAGAGACTCTCCGAGGCCGCGGCGGCGGCGCGGGCCCACGCCAATCCCAACCCCCCTCCCCCTCCCATTCCGCCTCCCCCTCCTCCTCCGGCGTCACGCGACTTGGGCCCCGCGTTCCACTTGCAGCCCAGAAGCTCCAACATCAACACGAGCGCTCGCGGAGGGACTTTAGAGCATTCGAGCAGCGAGTCTTCCGACGCCGAGTTGGCAGGTACACCCGAGGAGGGACGGCTGGGGGGTGCCGGGGGGGGGGGTGGGGGGGGGAATCCGTGGCGAATCGTTGCAAATGACGTCACTGCGCTTCCTAAAACGGTGACAATTGTATTAAAAGAATATGATGCTGCAAAGCGTTCCGTTACAAATGTGCTTTTTGCTTTTTTGGAGGGGGGGGGGGCGTTTGGTGGAGTTTATTGACGAGCGTTTTCAGGGGTAAAAAAAAACTTTCAAAAATGTTACTGCCAAGAAATTTTACATCTCTGAACTGTCATTTCAAAATGCCCCCCCCCCCACACGGCTAATTTTTTTTCGTCATAGTAATTGCAAATATTAATATGGCGCTGCGTGATGCGCTTCATAGGGGGGGGGGGAATCTTGGGAAATGGGGAATATTAAAGTGTCGTTTAAGGGAGGCGGAGGTCATTTTGTTCGTTGGTTGGATTTTTGGATTTGTTTTTAGGGGAGGTGGTGCGTGAAAGTTGGAAAAAAATTCGGGGGGCCGTGTGACACGTTTGAGGCCGCAAAACAGCCACGACAACAGAGTAACGTGCAGGGAACAGTCGGGTTGGGTTTTTTTGTTTGTTTTTTTGCAAAACAACTTCAAAAGTGCTCACAAAGAGCGCTCAATTTGAATTTGGAGTCGAGTTTGGGAAAAAAAAAGAAAAAGCAGTTCTCAATGTGCGAGCATAGCCCAAAAGGCTCGTCCGGTTCTGAGCGGTGGACTCGCCGTAGACGTGACGTGTTTGTGCGTTTCGTTTTTTCCGCAACGGCCTGCGCCGAGTCAAGCGCCTTCAAAACGAGCCGCGTCGACGCGGACGAGAGCGCGGTCGCCTTCCAACGAGCGCTCGGCGCGGCCATGTTGACCCCAGCCGCCGTTTCGTCACCGCGCCGCAAAAAGCAAGAGCCACCCCCCCGCGACAAATCTCCAGTGGCCGTTCTAGTAAACCTTCGGAAAGCTCAGTAAGCTGACGCGCATCGGCGCTTTTTTTTTTAAATTTTCGCTTTGTCTTTTTTTGCTGGCGGGCACGCAGCGGAGAAGGAGCGAGCAGCCGGCGGCGGCGGCGTCGGCGGCGTCGGCTGCGGCGTCGTCGTCGGCGGCGAGGCGCTGGCGGGCCCCGACGACGCCAAGAAGAAGAAGCAGCGGCGGCAGCGGACGCACTTCACCAGCCAGCAGCTGCAGGAGCTCGAGGCCACCTTCCAGCGCAACCGCTACCCGGACATGAGCACGCGCGAGGAGATCGCCGTGTGGACCAACCTGACCGAGGCCAGAGTTCGGGTCAGTTCGCTCGCTTCGCCTCCGTCCGTCGCTTGCATGTGGGCCACGTCGAGAAGCAGAAATTCGCGCTACGATCGCCTCGACCTGTTCCCCGAACCTTTTTTGCTTTCCGAGACAAAATGCTGCGAATTTTGCGATCGCGTGACGTCACTTTTGGCCAGGAATATTTCTCAGAACGCCAACCGCGAGCGCTCCAGAAATTCGTTCGCTGGACTTTTTCACGAATAAATTTAAGCAAACGAAATGTAACATTTTCAAAAGGTGCCAACACTGAGCGGTCACTTTATTAGGCACACGTGGCGTCGCGTTTTGTGGATCGTGAAACGTGCAAAAAATCAAAAACGGATGTCAGCATATTGCACTCCTCGGGCACAAAAAAAAAATGACGGCAGGGCGAGTGTATTTTTTTATGACGTTGGCACGAGGAGACCGAGTTGCGCAAAATGATCATCATCGCAATAAAATTGCAAGAAAATTGCCCACAAATTTCGAGCTCGTTTCACACGACTTGACGTTGTTGATCTCGAAAGGCGTTTTAATTGACAGCAACCGGTGCTCCAAATGTGTGTATTCTTCATATCTCGATTTCGATTTGAAGTGGACGCAGCAGCTCCTTTTTTTTCTTGGCCACATTTTTAATGTCTGCTCCAAATGCTTTTCACACTGGAAAAAAAAGCGGCGTGTCCAATTAATTCCACTTTGAATTTGTCAAGAGGTCGCGCGAAATTATTATTTTTTCTCATCTTTGACTTAATTTAAATGGTATCAATGCAAACTTTTTTTTTCAGTGACTTGAGTCTGCAACGTATCAAAAGTCACAAATTAGTTTTTGGCTTGACAACGACCCGCAAACCCAGTCGAGGAGAAATGCGACGAGAACCGTTTTTCTTCTGGTTTATTTTGCGAAGGCTCGTAAATAAATCGCGTTTTGGCCAGCAAGGCATTTGCCCTAATGAGTTGCTGGTTGCTGATTTATATGAGGTTTCAAAAAAAAAACCAAAAAACAAATAAATACAAAAAGCCCCCATTCGCATTTCAATCCCACAACATCGAAGTGTGCGCAAATCAATTCTTCTATTTGGAATTTATAGGCAAGCGAGCTGGAGGCGCTTGCATTTGAACGATTTATTGCCAGCAACGACAACAATAATAATAATAATCGGATTAATTTTTTTTTTGTCGAGGCTCGTATCCGCGATATCGACAAGTGTCACCTAATCGAGTGCCCCGATTTCAAGGGCGAACGCGCATTGGCAATTGTGACCTCATCTATTGACACGAAGGCACTTTGGGACATGCGCAAAATTGTAGAGGGTGGCGGCATGTGTGCCGAATATTTTTATTTTCCTTTTAGATATCGACAGAATTTCGAGCGGCAGAGATCGAGCCACATTTTAAAGTGCGGCTCGCGTGTGTACTAAAAAAAACAAAAGAAACGCATGCTTTTCTTTCTTTTTTTTAAATGGTAGCTCTTCGATGTCGTTCGTAATTTTCCTCGTGCATATTTTTGGCGCCTAAAAGGCATTTTTGTGGGCAAGGAGGGGGCAGGCGTTGTGCGACTTTTCCAATGAGCGCGTGCAAGCTATTAAAAGTGGCAAGGAGAGAAGTTTGAAAAACGGGTTGTCGTTCGTGCGCGCGGCCCCTCGAGGGGGGTGGGGGGGTTGTGGGGGCCGGTGAGTGACGCTGCGCGTGCGCGGCTGCTTGCAGGTGTGGTTCAAGAACCGGCGGGCCAAGTGGCGGAAGCGCGAGCGCAACCAGCAGATGGACCTGTGCAAGAACGCCTACCTGCCGCAGTTCGGCGGCCTGGTGCAGCCCTACGACGACATGTACCCGGCGGCGGCGGCCGCCTACACTTACAACAACTGGCCCAACAAGAGCCTGCACGGGCCCAAGAACTTCCCCTTCTTCAACTCGGTCACGCAGTCCGTGTCGGGCATGTTCTCGTCGTCGCCGGCGCCCATCTCGGGCATGAGCGTGCAGGCGGCTGCCGCCGCCGCCGCCGCCACCTCCTCCATGCCCGGCATGGGCGGCCCCCCGGCGCCGAGCCTCAACAACATCGGCAACCTCAACCCGCCGGGCCTTAACGGCGCCGGCATGTCGTCGCCGGCCTGTCCGTACGCGGCGGCGGCCGCGGCGGCGGCGGCGGCGGCCGGCTCGCCCTACGGCGTGTACCGGGACAACCCGGGCCTGGCCACGCTCAGACTCAAGTCCAAGCAGCACCACCACCACCACCATCACCACCACCCCACCTTCGGCTACGGGGGCCTGCAGAGCCCCGCCTCGGGTCTCAACGCCTGCCAGTACAACAGCTGACCCCCACCCCGAGCCGCCGCACTTGTTACGATGTACGGACATCCCGTGTAAATAGAGACAGGCTTTTAACGCGTGAAAAATTGTCGCGCCCCCCCCCCCCCAATGCACCCCTCTTGGTGCTGATTTGCTGGCTTTAAAGGACGTCAAACGAAATGCTTCGATTTCGACGGACAAAAAAAGAAGAATTCGAAACAAGCTCCTGGTGTGTGATTTTGTTTTGTTCAAAGTGTTTGTAGAAGTCAAGGCGGGGGCCGGCGGGGGGGGGTGAATCCTTTCCGTACGATATGTGCACAAGCCGCTAAACGCGTGTATGGAAATGGAAAAATGCGGCTGCTGTGTTTTGCTTGAATAAAGTGCAAGGAAAATATCCGTAGGACAGCTTGTCATTTTCGCACATCCTTTTTTGAGGATGTAAAAGAAAAAGAAAAGCTCGCCAAGTAGCCTAATCTAATCTCATTGATACCGTATCGGCCTCGGACCGATATCGATTGTGTGTTTTGGCTGATAACGAGGCGCGGTTTAGCGCGAGGCACCGATGAGAAGAATAAAAATCATTTGGTGCCCATCGGAGGGTTTAGATGGCAAATAAAATAAATTATATATATATTTATATAATAATAGAATAAATAGATAAATAAAGTCGATACTTGAGGATATGCCGCGTTCGATTTTGTGACGTCACGTCGCCCACGAAATGTCTTTTTTGGGGGGTGGGGGTTGAAATGAATTCTGTAACAACTTGGACAACCTGGATAAAATTCCGTTTCATTTGAATTTGGTCGGGAAACTTTCGTTTGTTTTTACGAAAAGTGAATTTTACTTTTATCGGTGTATTTTTTTCCCCTACAAAAATGAGTTGAACACAAAACAACAATTAGGTGGCCGTGTTACAAGCGTCATTTCGGTAGTGGAATTACAAAAATCATTGAATTTTACTTCTCATGTAAACATTTGAATGGGTTGAGGGTTACGAGTGTTTTTTTAATAATATTAACCTCAACGTGGGTAGGCAAACGTGTGTACTTAAAAATAATACAGCAATATATTTCGTGTGACTGATAATTACTCAACTTTCCATGATATAAGCAAAAAAGCAGAATTGCTGCTATTACACGCGTCGACGCATAGATTGTAAGCAAATATGTAGAATCAATTTTTTGATTTGGGATTGCCTGCAAAAAAGTGTGTGTGTGGGGGGGGGGGTGCTGCGTGCATCCCAACAAGTCCCAACAGTGGAAAAAGCATCACATTCTTTACCTGGGCGCGGTACTGGTGCACCGGGTGTGTGTGTGTGTGGGTGGGTGGGTGGGGGGGGCTGCATCATGGGAACCGGAGCACGAGTCACCCACCGACAGAGACACAAACCGCAGGGGTCGCTCGGTAAAAACAAAAGAACCAGCAAAGGAGAAGAAAAGGGAGCTCGGTGAAGGCACAAACCGGGACAAAACGCACAGGCACGCGCACACGCACGCGCCGCGTCAACGACAACACCACAAGTGGGCGACACTTGGGACAAAACCATCTGAGAGGAGTCAACCGCAAGAATAGAAGACAAACTTTTCCGCACAAGCGGTGACATTTTCCGAGGTGGCCAAAGCCAAAGTTGGCTCGCCGCACCAAACGCACACGCGAGGGCCTGCAGCGCCGAGCGCCGAGCGGCAGCGCCGAGTGGCGGCCACCTGCTGGGCCTCAAGCGGGCGCTTCGTCCAAAGACGAGAGCAACTCCCCTTCCGAGTTCACGTTCTCAAGTCCAGCTGCACGCGCACACCCACGCGCGGTCCTGGCTGGTTCCGCCGAAACCCAAACGCGTCATTTAGCGCACAAGTTAGCCTCTAATCAAGCGCTCCGATTGCAGTATTGATGATGATGATTCTCAAAAGCCCCAAAATCGGGAGGGTGGCCTGCCCGCGTCCTTTTTAATTCGTAAGGTGCTTTCCGACCAAAGCCCATTCAACAATCTGCCAATTTAAACGTTTTAACTCCAAATACGTTTGACCGCGGAATAATCTTTTTGTGCTTTCTGTATACCGGAAGCCTTCGGACTTCCCTCGTCAACATTTATCCGAAAGTTGTGCGCAAGGCTACTTGGCACCAGAAGCTAATGACTGACCTCCGTTACGTCACACCAAATTTCGAGGTGGCTTACTCGACTAAACTATTCGAACAACAAGAACACCCACCTTGCTGCGTCTGTACTCTTTCCGATATTCCCGAGTCCCTCTGGAGCTTACATTTGAGAGGATATTTTTCTACAGAGCCCAAACGTCAACTGACTTTTCAACTTTGAGTGCACAACTCTTTTGTGTAAAAATTAAGATGAAGATATACTTTATTCGTCCCACAATGGGGAAGTTTACAGTCAGAGTTAGCATAGCATTTGTCGGCCATTAAGTTTCAGAGTTAGCATAGCATTTGTCGGCCATTTTGTTTCAGAGTTAGCAGAGCATTTGTCGGCCATTTTGTTTCACCAAACGCCACCGCAAATGCTGCTGCTTTCAAACTGGCCTCCGCCGGGTGGGGTGTCGGCCCTTTATAATCATAAAACAAACAATGATTGTGTACATTTAATATACTTATATTGTCATCCTTTTTTACAAAAAAAATATGACACAGGAAGGTTTTTCACTGGAGCCAAGTGGCAAACAAAATGGCCGCTGCGCTCGCAGGTCAGTCAAACAAACAAACAGGTGATAGCATCATGTTAGTCGCAAGGAATTAGGCTGCAATGCATCCAGACCTCAATTTTGCCTCTTTTTCACAAAACAGCCACCGGTCAAAATTTTGAAAGCAGACAATTTTGTGACACAAGCCACTTGGAAAAGGGCGAGCGAGCTGTCTTACCTTAGCTTGTGTTCACTGGCAAAAGGTGGTGGAAGGCTTCCGGAGGCTTCTTGGAGAAACCAATGAGAAAGGGGAGGGGCCACATGACCTCAGGAGGGTCACATGACCCCAATGCCGAAAAGCTCAGAGTGGGGAGTCCCCGCATGTCAACTTTGTACTTTGCAAGGGAACAAAATGAAAATTTTCTTTCATCTTTATTCCCAAGTGTCCCATGGCACCTTCATTTAGGAGTTTTACTCATAAGTCATGAATAAGGAATGGAAATACCACTAATCAGTTCCAGACCCCCCCACCCCTAAACCCACCCACCCCCACCATATCCTGTTACATGCTATCTAGATATAAATGCATTTTTTATTTCAATATAAAAAACAAAAAAATAGCATCACTAAATAAAATGAATGGAAATTCATGAAAACGAAAAGAAATAACATTTAAAAAGTAAAAATTTAATAGTGATTCAAATGATAAAAGGAAAAAAAACAATTAATTTAAATTAAAATAAAAACGCATACCTACAAGGTCAATTCAATACAACTACAAAAAAGTGAACTACTCATGACGACTCTGAATTATAGCGCCACCTGTTGCTTGGCACTTGACAGCCTGCAAAACGCTCCAGTCCGCAGTTTTTGCGGACTGGAGCTTTTCGATGAAATATTGTCATCAAGTGGAATCCGGGCAGTCGCAAGCTGCCGCATCCCCGACAACCAAAGTCCAGCTTAAGTCCAATCAACCAGTATGAGGTTCCAAGCGTGCTTTTTTTTTTTTGGACAATTCACATCGAAAGAACGACCTTGTCAATAAACTTGGCCATCTTGATGTCGCGCTTGGACAGCCCGCCGCAGTCGTGCGTGGTCAACGTCACGTGCACCTGAAACACACACACACACACGCACACACAATTCATTTAAATGGAAAACAAATTACGAAAAGATTTAATTTTTTTTTTTTAATTATGGAGTATGATTAATGTCTGCAGTCAGGTCATATCGCCACGGCGACGGGGGCGCCGATGATCGTCACCAGTCACCTTGTTGTAAGTGTTGAACCACTCGGGGTGATGGTTCATCTTCTCAGCCTGCAGCGCCACTCGCGACATGAAGCCGAATGCCTGAAACCAGTCGCAAACCAAAAATGAAAAAAAAAATAAAATAGGCGGGGTGGGGGGGCTGAGGCCAGAAATATTCAAACATTTTCAGGATCTAGTGCTGGAAATTCAGATGAGAAATGAGTTTTGGTAATTTCACTGACAGCTTTGAACCTTTTGCTTGATCTTGATCTTGAGCTTTTATGGAGATGTGAATTCCATCTAAATATTTTTTTTAATTTCAATATAACTTGGAACTTTGCAAGCCTTGAAATGTAAAAGTCTAAAAATATAAATGCACAGTAGACAAAGAAACCCGATTGAGAAAGTTACCCTATTTGTCATCAAATAACCAAATAAAGAACTGCAAATTATGTGGAAAAACATGAAAAAAAACAAAAAAATACTCTTTCCACGTCGTGACACGTACAAAATAAATAAATAAAAAATAAAAAAATTGGAAATATTTCAAATGAAAGGCTGAAGATAAAAAGCGCCACTGAAAGCGGACTCGAATTCAACTTTTTTGAAGACGCATTTGTAAATTGTGGAGAAAAACGTCAAGCAAAGCCAAACGAGGACAGCGCTTCCCTGCAACCAGGTTGCTTCCTCGCTGTGCAAAAAAAAATTTTTTTTAAGTCTTTTGGGAGCCCGACGCGCAGGCACACACGCTTCCTATTTGGCGTTTGGCATGTGGCGCTCTCCAATCAGCACGCATGCGGCCATTACGCTCCTTGTAATTATCTACAAAGTCCCCAGCGAAATCCCTCGCCGCTGCCCGGCCGCGAGGAACGCGCCCGCCCGCCGGCCGTCCGGGCCCATTTCGGAGCAATTTCCCACTGCAATCTCAATTAAGCCCCTAAACACTTCCTCCCCCGCCTAATTAGATCAACTGAAAGGCCATTGTTTACGCGGCCGCCCCCCCCCCCGCGCCACCTGACATCGCCGAGCGGCCCGACGCGCGCAGGAAACGCCGTGCGGGCGGGCGGCTTCTTTCCTAGCCGCTTCGGTCCGAAGGCGTAAGGTGACCTGGCGGCCAATTGGCGATCAAGCCGCGCCGATCAATTGGGACTAATTGGCCTTTTTCTGCAACTTGACCCGGCTGCCACCAATTTGGCCTCCGAGGGGGTCTGCTTCGTGTCGGCGCCGTGTCAGCCGCTGTCCTCGCTCAACTGGGACGAACCCGTCGGGTCCAGCGCTGCCTTTCCTGTTCAAGGAGGGGGGGAAAAAAAACTCCCCGCGGCGGCCGACGGCCTGTTTGCTTAGCGGAAGAGCCGCCTTTAGCTTAGTGAGCTAGCTTCTTACGCTAGCAACACGCGCCGTCGTTTGCGACTTCCATCGCTGTTGCACTTGACATTTTTCAAACCGAGCCGATGATTAAATGTGACCTCGCCTGCACATCGCTTTCATCGCTACATTGCCAACAGCGCTAGCTCATCTTGCGCCGAGCTACACGGTCGTCGTTTTAAATTCATCGCGTGAAACTTTTTTACCACTTTAGCCGTGATCAAATGCGTCGCAATGGGTACGCTGGTTGTGATCACGGAAGACCAAAGAACAATTCCGCGGCGCTAATCCGCTAGACGCGATTAGCGCTTTGCGCAAACGGCGTTGCCGTGACGCGAAAGCACGTGAAGGGTGAGGTTGTTAAGCTAGCATCGCGCTAGCCGAGCGCGCGGCTCAGGTTCAGAGGAGAGTCCGACGTGAAACAAAAGAACAAGTGCCAGGCAACCTGAAGCCCGAGAAGACGAGCTGGGAGACAGAAATGACGGGGGGGGGGGGGCTTGTCCCAGGTGGGTGGGGGTCCACTAATCCCGAAGTACAAATGAAATCGGATGACGCGGGCCTCCTCCCTCGGGGCCGGTCGTGGGAGTGGCGGGACGCGAGGGCTGGGTGGGGGGTGGGGGGGGGGGGTTCAAAGAGATGAAAATTGTTTTCATGATTTCCATCCATCATGTCGTTGGTGCGTTTTTAAATTCGAGTTTTCATTTGAACTTTTAAGATCTGCAAAATGACATTCCGTCAGCCCTGAGCTACCGATTTGTTTTTTATGCCTTCGTGACGTCATTTGGGCTCATCCCAAAGTCTTTCTTTCAGGTGCGCTACAGGCCCCCCCCCTCGGCGGCGGCGCAGCTGTCAAAGTGCGCTAATTTGACGTGACGCTGGGCAGGCCCCCCTCCTCCAATAATCAGAACCACAAGAGTCGCCCCCGTCAAGCCCCGCGCCGCAGCCCGGCTCCCCATCGGCCATTTTGCAGCTATTACGGCGTGATTGTCACACAACACGGGATGAGACGCTCTGACCGCCGCCGCCGCCGCCGCCTGGAAGGAACACATGTCTGTTATTTACAGATCGGCTTTCCGCCGCCGCTGCCGTCCAAAAGGGGGGCTTAAGACGAGCGCCCGCTCCGCCTTGCCAGGACTAAGTGCATGCAGATTGCGCCGCGCCGACATTCTTGTCGGGACGCCAATCGCGCACCCGACGGTTAGCAAAAGTCCGCACTCCCCATCTGCTCGCCGGCTCGCAGGCAGAATCCCGATTTGCGGAAGATGACGGACAGATGGTGTTGCTCTTCGTCAGAACGAGTTTCGACGGAATGGCGGGCCTGCTCGATGAGGTTTCTCCTCTTAGTGCTGCCGGGGGGGCTTTTCAAAATGGCTGCTTCGAAACAACATGGCCGACTTCCTGTTCAGTTTGGGGCATTTTTTTTTGGCGCATCCTATCATGACAGGCACATTGCGCAATTTTGGTGTGCATCAGTGAAACTGGGGTACAGGGCTATGTTTTTCAAACTTTGCAGGGGGGGGGGGGCAAGGAAAGAAATGGGTCCCAAAATGGCCGCTGCAGAGCAAAATGAGCCACTTCCTGTTCAATTGGAGGCCACGCGTCCTCGAGACTTGACCGCGCATCTCGTCATGATGGACACATGGACCTCGTGTCGTGTCCATCCCCCCCCCCCCCCCAAATGTTCTTGGTGCGCTACTGAAAGAAGAAGAATGAAAGCGAGTCCGAGACTATAGGACGGCTTTCTCGACAAACATCAAACTGCCAGCAGTTCCATCTTGGATGCCGCCAATCAACAAATAAAGTCACGCTCGCTCTTGCCTACGTCGAGGAGCGTAATCCCCGGCAGTTTGCGTGCGGCGTCCGTTCCAAAGCAAACAGTCGCGGCCAAATGCGAAGCAGATGGCGGCGTCGCTAAACAACGTGAGCGCATCAACGCACTTTTCAAAAGGAAGCTGGCGCGACACCACATGATGCCATCCCGTCCCGACGTTTCCACTCG
This sequence comes from Hippocampus zosterae, assembly GCF_025434085.1. Classification (NCBI taxonomy): domain Eukaryota; kingdom Metazoa; phylum Chordata; class Actinopteri; order Syngnathiformes; family Syngnathidae; genus Hippocampus; species Hippocampus zosterae. Next base: position 18,777,409 of record NC_067466.1, read on the forward strand.
CCGCGGACGCCGCCTCTCGGAAGGCCGGTCTGATGAGGAAAAGGGGGCTACTGGCGGGGGGGGGGGGGGGCGCTCGCCGCCTGACACTTTCCACTCGCTCAAATCGAAGGGAAACAAATCAACTGGGGGACAAGCAAGCAAGTCCAGCTGGAAACGCAGCACTTTTATTGATGGGGAGTGCGGCTCTAACGCCCCCTAAAGGTCATTGAGGGAAAGTCTCCTTTTATTTTGTATACCGGTATATATATATATATATATATATATATATATACACATATATAATATAATATAATTACATTTCCTTTTGGGGGAGGGAGTTAGTGGGGGGTGGGGGGGGTGATTGCAAGCGTTGCTTCTTTGGTGGCGGTCATTAATACCTTACAATCGAATGTAATAAGTACGCAAATTAAAAAAAACAACAACAACAAAACAAAAAACACCTGACAACTATTTGGAAGGGCCCGGCGTGGAAGAAGAATTTTGGTGCATGTAATATTTTTTAAACGGCACCTTTTTAAAGAGAAGATGGACACAAAGGTCAAAGGGGTGTTTTGACATTTGTCATGATTTTATTTTTTCATCCACACTCCAAAACTGTTTTGGCTACTTTTCCTTCTTCCAGATCTATGGTTGTCATCACATTTTTTTTGTTTTTGTTTTTTTGCCCATCACTAATATCCTCCTCCCGTGGTTTTAATGGGACGGGGGAAAGCTATGTCTGACTGTTCTAAACTCCCGTTTCCAAGCCAAAAATTCTGCCCGTGGAATTTGTGGCTGAGGCTTAAACTTCCATGTTGTACTTCTGCGCATCGCAGCCAAATTGGAATTGTCATCCGCCCCCCCCCCCCCAAACTTTTGTTTTGTGGGCAAAGCGAGGCCTCCGCATGCCTGATGAAAATTAATTTCATAATGAGCTTTGCCAACATTTGTCCAGACTGGGACAACTCCAGGCCCGCGAGGGCATTTTTTTTTTCTTTTAAACAATGGCCAGATGAAACTTTTTAACCAATTTGATTTGTTTGCGAAAGGAAGGGCCACCTGGCTCGTGTCAGCCTAACGCGGGGCGACATGCGGCGGTAAGGGGAGAGGAGGAGGCAGCCCGTGCGGGGAGGCCGACCTCCACTTCAAAAGCAGGGAAGTGTAAAAAGGGCGAAAACGGCACGCTTCTCAGGGGCTAAAACAAGCGGCGGGATTAGAGGAAGTCCGCTAAGCGGCCTTGAACGGCCCCACCAAATTTTATACAACTCGGGTGTTTTGTTTTGTTCTTTTGACAATAGTGTTAGCTTATCTCGGGTGCGTCTTTAAATGTCACCCATTAAACTTGATTCTTTGCATTGCTTCTTTTACGGAATATAACCGTTTTTACAGCAATGATATGGCCACGTAAGTACATGTAAAATAATACTTCAACTACTGTATAAATAAAAAAATAAATTGACAGGCAACAATATTACCCTATATATACCCTAAATAATTTTTTGGGAGCAATTTAGCGAACACACCTGGTTGAAGGTTTTAAAGTGAATCTCCTTGTAGATGGCGTCACGGTCCTCCACCTCCATCCAGCCTGTGGCCCTCAACTCCATCACATGCTGGTCCCGGTCCGCCGGAGCAAGCCAATGGGAGTCCGATGACTGCACAAACCACAAGTTAGCACGTTATGTTGACACAACACATATTACAACGGGAGGTTTTTGGTAAATACACACTTGGCAAGAAAGATGCTTTGTGTGTGCGATGCCCGCTGGAGCCACGAGATGGCAGTGCGGCGCCATCAATGATGAAAACCGACACAACAGGCAAGCTGGGACCAACGAACTAATGATCATGAATGACCGACTATTTTAAAGGCACAATAATGTTATTATTATGAATGCTCTGACATTTTTTTTAACAATCGGGGCTGCTCTGTTATATCTTATCACTCGATATTCAATTCGGCGTCGTAAAGATGTGACAAAAAGAACTCGGCAGAGAAAGATATGTACAAGACACTCCCAGTGGTCCCACAGATGACATCGCAACCAAATAAACGTTGAAATATTTCAGTCACCTGACCTCATACATTAGCCGATTTGGACGACGACTCATACGATACCCGAGAACAGTCTCAAATTGTGTTTACTCGCAGTACTTTTTCGACCTCACGCGTTTCCCTTGTTTCAACATCTTTTACCGACGGGGGGTCGAACAGGAAGTATTACGTCAGAGCAGAACCACGCGGATGCATACTTAATAATTCAAAAGACCCACGCGACGCGACCTTGTAATTCACTCACCATTTTAGTAGAGCTCCTGGTGATATGAGACAGGCTCAGGCCGGTGAACGCGAGCCGAGTGCGGGGCCAAAGGCTGCTGACTGCTGCTGGGCTAAATATTAACCAGGACATTCTGTGGCGCTCCGCGGGTTGTCCTCCTCCGCCGTCCGCCACTCGTCAACTCCTTCTGTCCCCCTCGCAACGCCACACACTCAAGTCCTCACTTTGCACCGGAGCTGTTCGCGTCTCTGCCTGCTTAAAATGACCACTGCCGTTACTAAGTATGCAAAATGCCCGCAAGCTCCCACACTGGTTTCGTTGTTGTTTATTAACGTATTGTTGGGCTCCTCCAAATTGTTATGTAAAAACTAACAGGGAGCAGGAGTCCCCAAGCTTTTGGCCAAAAGGGACCGGGTCATGCTCATATTTTCGGCCGTCAATCACTCTGTGTGGCCCGATGCCAAATGGGCCGTAAGAATTGTCCTTGAGGGAGGGAGGAGGGGGCGGCGGCGGCACTGCTCTATAAGAGCAGTGAGACCACACATGCTCAGTTTTTTTCCTCGTCAAATGCAGAATCCGTTAAACGGGTAAAAATCGGTACATGTGTGCGGTGAACCCGCGTGAAGCTATTTTGTGAGCGGCCCCCGCCCCAGTCAGACCAAGTCTCACACACTTGCTCAGCGGCCTCACCGCAGCATCTTTACTCGAAATGTTCTCCGTGAAACCAATCGTGAAAAAAAGGGGGAGCATCCGTTCACTGCGGCGTTTGGGTCAGTCCTGATGTTCGTGCTCATGTCCCGGGATGAGCCAGCGGATGCTGTCGGCGCGGAGGATCCCGTAGGCGGTGAAGCTGGCGATGAAGAGCACGGAGAAGACCAGCAGCCAATCGACACCCGCGACAGGCACGCCGGCCAGCGGGCCCAGGTGGTCGGCCGCCGTCACGTTTCTCTCCGGCCCCGCCTCCAACCCTTGGGAAGAAGCGCGCGTGGACAGAGTCATTTTTTTGGGGGGGGCACGTGGCTTTCGGACATGTGCCCGTTTGATTCGGTATTCACCCGTCTGGTTGGTAATGAAGGAGGCCAGCGTGTCCAGGGTTCTCTCGGAGTGGTTGAAGCGAGCCATGGGTTTGGCCCCTTGGAAGAGGAGGATGTTGGGCACCGCCACCGTCCCGAAACGCGTCGATAGGCTGGCGAAACACACGGAGCGGCTTTTGACGCTCTGGCTCGCTTGTGTTGGAATTGGCACGGAAACGGCCACCTTTCATCAAGCTAGTCAGAGGAATCCATGCATGCCTCCAGAAGGGGGCAGTCACACTCTTACATACGCTCAGTACACACAAACACACGGTCACTGCCCCTCACTCACTCACTCACTCACTCACTCACTCACTCACTCACTCACTCACTCACTCACTCACTCACACAAACACACACACTGTTTTATGCACACACTGTCACTAAATAACTAACTCACTCTGACTGGCGGCTGGCAGCCCTTTTGTTATGCACATTGTCACCCCCTAGAGGATATGAATAGAACTGCACCAACTGTTTTCCAGCCGTTTACTCCGCATTCTCGCCGACACCGAAGACAGGCGGCCGCGTCGCGTTGGCGGCGGTCACCTGCTGTGCGTTGAGGCGTCCAGGGCCAGGAAGTGCATGGCAGGAAAGACCCGAGGCAACGCGTTGAAGTGCGGCGCCAGGCCGGCCGAGAATTGGCACCAGGCCGTGAAGAAGAGCACCACGGAGCACTCGCTGCCATTGACGCTCAAGAACTCCATCAGGTCCTGAAGGGAACACCAAAGTCACCCTTTTGAGGTTGTGTGGACTTTTCATAAGCGCTGAAAAGTGTTGCAGTGTGCGCAGCTAAGGCGCGTTACCTGCGATGCGTTGAGGACGTTAACGGCCAAGGTGTCCACGCTGCTGACGTTTCTCTGGTCGCAGTTGACCTTGAAGGTCTTGGCGGCCTCTGCGTTCTTCTCCTCGGCGGCGGGAGCGTGGACCATTTCCAATGTCACCTACGCCACCGTAATCATCACAACACGTCCACACGTGTGACCGAGGACATCTCGTGGTACCTGCTGAGACATCTCGGCATCTTCGTCCTCGGCGGGGGGACACTCTGCACCGTCGTCACAAGGCGGCGAGAAGCCCGACCGGGCGTCTTGGACGTTCTTGGGGAAGAGAGACTCCATGTCGGACGGGTCGATGGCGGCCTCGCTACCCATCACGGCATCGGCCATCTCGGCCGTTTTGAACTGACGCTTGAGGAACGTCGGATCCTCGCCCTCCGCAAGTTCAGGGACGCCCTCTGGGTTTAAAGGGTCATGGTAAATAATGCTTGGCCATCATCGCTTTTCATGACTCGCGGCAAGGCTCGTTCATTGCATTACAGAAAGTTCACTTTTTGATTGCTTGTCCAACAATGCCTGCCTTGTTTGAGGTTTGCTCTTTATAAAGTTACCAATTGACGCTTTTCAGTTCAATTCAACTCCGTTTTATGGTACTTTTACCATTTTTGAACCGTTGATATCAGCAATTACAACAATTTTTGGATGTCAATTAGGGATTCGATCACAAATGGAATCAAATGAATGAATTTCCGACATAGTTATTCCATCTTTGAGATGTGTTTACACCCGGTTTGTAAAACCTGAGCGTTCAACCGAGTTTATGCCCAATGTGTCCAGTGACGACTGATTCCCAAGACTGTTAGACGCAAACGCACATTACACGTCGCGGCAACTAAGCGATTCAATGAATAATTTGTGCGGAATCACAAGCGTTAAGTTGCCATCCGAAGCGTCACGTCTTAAGCTAAGCTCGCCGTCACTTACCCTGCGATGTCGCCGGCCGAAAGCTCAACACCCAAACGAACAATAACATTGAAGACAGTTTAAAAGTCGTCGCCGAAACAGTCCTCGACATGTTTCTTTCAGAAATGGGTCACAGCTGCGTGCCGCTACAGTTATGACATATTGGCGAGATCGAAGGCTACTATTTAGCGAAGCGGAACTTGGTTTAGGAGCCCGACAGCGGACGACCTAAAATGTGACACCGTCTCCCAACATCCGGTTGTGGACGGATTCTCGTTTGAAGCGAAATTATTTGGTTTCTTTTTTTTCAATTCGATTAACACGTCTTGGATCAATATCCAACAATAAACTAATCATTGAAAACCCCGGATTTAATTAATATTTTTAACATGTTTTATAACTTTTAGTGCATACTGGCAATGACAAACCTTGTACAGTACTCTACATACAAATCTATAATTGTGTCATTCTAGAATCGGAGGACATTTTACGCCCCACCCGTTAAAATTTAAAGAATCCGGTAATAATTTGACGGAAATGCTAGATATACACTCTAAAAAAACGAGAAACAAGTCATTTGGGGGAAGACATTTTCTAATATGGTCATACATGAAGTCATAAAAGTAAAGTAAAAAAATATATACAGCACTTTTTTTACCAACCCCCTTTCACTTAAATTCATAATTATTTTGTGATTTATTATTCAAAAATGGTTTCCCATCATGTCGTGGCATTTTTAAACATTGAAATTATACTGAAATTTCTTTTGTTTAATATTTACAACGGCAGCATAAGCAATAAAAAGAGAAAGGGAGAAAAAAAAGTGTCAGTGTCGTCTTTATTACACAACTTTTGGACATTCCACAACAACCATGCAGGACTAAAATGAACAACTATATAGACAAAGTTGTTTTTGTTTTTTTTTTCACCGAACCGTGTCGACATTATTTACATGTCTTGATGTTATATTGATGACGGCAGCGAGAGGAAAAATGACTTCAAACCAAGCACAGTCCATTCATATCAACGTTTGCTTACAAAATCACGTCTCTATTGAAGAAAATGGCCTTATGTTTCGGCTTAGTTGCATGAGAAAGTTATCATAGCAACCCCACAGCCACTTCTTTGCACCTTTCATTTCCCCCAATGTCGGAACACCACGACCATATGCGCTCGTGGGTGACTTTTGTTGACTTGTTCATGAATGACAAGGACATCTGAGCGGTAGTCCCTTTGCAATTGTGTCTGGGCGTGAGCTGTGGCCAACAGCAGGCCCCGGGTGAGCGTGCTCATTGAGTTTTACCGTTCTTCCAGCTGAAAAATAAAATGCATTGAGAACTGTGGATCTCTTTTCCGCATGCAAGGCCATCAAATCAACTGTTTAAGAAATGTAAAAAAAAAAAAAAAAATTTAAACACCATAATTTGGGGAGTGAATGATGAGCCAAAAAGGGGAAACTGAAAAAGTTGTGAAACTAGGACAAAAAAATAAAATTATACAATATTTAGATTCCTATAAAGTGAAAAAAAGGTTTTTGGAAAAGAAGAGCATTAAAAAAAGTAGTAAGAAGACAAACTAATTAAACGTGAGGTATATTTACAGAATGTTTTACAGCCGCTCCATTAGGTACCTCTGCGCCTAATAAAACGTCAGGCGTGAAGTGCTTTTTATTCTCTTTGTGTTGCCGAAATGAATGACATCATTCATATTCTTTGGTCCAGAGGTGCCACACAAACACGCAACACACATTTCTCAAAACACGAGCGCAATAATACTGCTAAAAACATTGTCTAGTATGAAAGACGTGACAAGATTATTGCACCAAATGGAACATTTTTGGACTCCTGACCAACGTGAAAGGGGCCCCAATGGGCCAGTTTTGCACTTTCGTCATGTCAGCACTGAGTTCTAGATTAAAAAAATAATCATAAAATGTCAACAATGATGTCCTAATTAATGAAACTGCATTTATGGTCCTTAGTGTGGGTTGCACAAAATTGTTTTGCAACTTGGCCGATTGAAGGATGAGATGAAGGGAAAAAAAAAAAAAACACGATTAGAGTCTAGTCAGCTCAAAGATTTCAACGTCGCTGTGTCGTCGACAAGCGGGTTCAAGCCCTAACACTGGAGCATGAAAACACACTTGGGAGCAAGTCTGGGAACTGGGGAGGGGGAAAAGGAAAAAAAAAGAATATAATTTATTTTTACAATAAATATAATTAATGCAATAGTAAAGTACAAAAAAAGTTTCTGAGGACATCATTATTTAAAATTGTAGCGTGTGCATTCCGGCAGATTGTGGATGTAATTCAACATTTTGGCCACTAGATGACCTCGTTTTTTTGTTGAAGATCATCTTTGGTCCCGCTTTTGATGCTGGACTTGAACTTTCAAATGTGCATTTTTGGACACGATACTTGATGTATATTGTCAGATGCGAAGTTATATTGACTTATAGATTACCTTACAAAAGGGATCAGTACACCGTTGGGACAATATTTGGGTTTTATATATTGCTCTTGGCCATGAATGTTTTAAAGTGCTCTATAAAGACAGCCGAGTTGAGTTCCAAAATTATGCCAAAGTCGAGTATCTCTATGATGCCGTATCCTGTTATTGGTCGAGAGCGGAACCCCTGCCATGGAGGCGGGTTGACTGTGGTTGGCACCAAAGCGATACTATTAAATTAGACATGGCTATGGCCTGATCACAAAAACACCAAATAGGTTTTTTCCTCATTTATAACGGATACATCTGTGGACACAAATATGCGGGGAGACTCTGTATTGTCATTAGGTGAACACACACTCACACTGGACCAACACCCCCCCCCCAAAAAAAAGCTACATGGAGCCACGCCCGCGGATCACCAAACTGTCACATCATGCAAAGTCGATCAATGACGGATTCCGTTTCGAACTCCACCATTGGAGCGTCCTAAACTGTTGAAGGCAACGTTCGTGGTGCCTTCACAGGGGGCGCTCTTGCACAAGTGTCTTTTTCCTCAATTCCCCATTGGGAGTGTGTAGAAATATCGTTTGTGAGATAATAGAAAAGAGACACCGGGGAAGCGGATTTATATATTAAAAAAGAAGAAAAAAAAATCCATCATCTTAAAAAAAGGGGGGTTACCTCATTCCGTGGGGGTCTTGTCCTTGCAGGAGGCTTCGCAGACGAGCTCCTTGTGCGCGAGCGGGTACGGGAAAGCGGCTCCGCTGCACGCGCCGCCGTACGGCAGTTTGTTGAGGCGGGAGAGACCCTTGATGCTCCCGGGGGGCCGCCCAGGGCTCACCTTGTAGCCCGCTGCCCTGGTGGTGCCCAGCGGCCTGCCGGGGCTGGTTTTGAATCCCGCGGCGCGGGTGGTGCCCAACGGGCGTCCCGTGCTGGTCCGGTAGCCGGCCAGTTTGGTGGTGCCCAGCGGGCGACCGCGCCGCCCCGTCTTGCCGCCTCCTTTGCTCTTCTTCTTACCGTTGTCCCCCGCTGCCGCCGGGTCGCCGCTTTTGCCGGCAGGGAGCTTGGCGGGGCCCAGGACTTCCTGTCGGGGGCACGCCATGGGCTTGAGCCCGGGGCCGGGCGCCGCCATGGACGCCAGCGTCATTTGGACGGACGAAGGCGGCGGCGGAGGTGGGTAGAACTTGTTGGGCTGCGTGGGGCAGAGGTCAAAGTGTGCGGCGGGGTGGTGGGCATCCTCGGCCAGGCATGACGGCCTGGCGTTCATGCAGAAGTCGCCGCTCGTCACCTGGCGCATCATCTTCTGTGTGGGGCCAGCACAGCTGGTTAGTCGCGCATCATTCACTGAAAACGTTTTTTTCTATTGAGAATTTAGTCCATCGTGAGGAATGTTTGTCTGAATAATTCATGTCACTTTATAGCAATGGGGAGCTCACTACAACAAGCAGAGGACAACATCCAGTTTGCTGCCTAAACGGGTTGCGGGAGAAAGCGAAGGGATTTTTTTGGGGGGGGGACGGGGATTTTAAATAGGATTAAAAAACACATTGCTGTTGACGGCATAAAACAAAGTGGCACATACTCACCAACATCCCCCGAGTTGAATTGACTCAAATGACTTCAATGAACTGCTTTTGTGGATTAGCAAGATTGTCACATTGGACATTCATTCCACATTCTCTGCAGTGTGCACTGAACATGTACAGGAAAATTAATCATACTCCTAGCCTGTACAAGGACATTCACGTTGACATATTCATGTAACATCACGTTTTGCATAAAATAAAAAATATTGTGTATGCTATTTGGATGAATGTGTAGCAAGACATGGTATATACATTTATGTGGGGACGAGCGTCTAATAGTTCAACAGGTATGGATTGGCTATGAACCGCCCATTTGTGAACATGTTCTTTGGTTGATGCTGTGAATTTTTTTTTGAATGGGTAATGTGTGCCTCGGCTAGGTTAGGGATGTTTTTTTTTAAAAACATGACAACTTAAAAACAACAGAAAGGAAAATTCGTCCAAACTTTTTCTTTGATTTGTGCGAGCACTTTCGACATTAAATAACATCGAGAGAAGGACACAAAGAGCTTCTTAATCATTTCAGCAGCAAGATAAACAAGCAGAGTGAGCGATGGGTAAACCGGGAGGTGTGTGCAGGACTCTATTCCTACTTATCTTTAGTGTGTGGGTGAAACTCATTCACAAAAATATGAAAAATAAATTGAAAAAAATAAATCCAAACCGCGGCGCACCGCTCTCGGTTCTGGCATCTTGTGTGACGAAACGGCGAGCAGCGTACAATGGTTCTTTTTCTTCTTTTTTTAAGACAAGCGTTAGCATCAATGCTAGTGTTTAAAAGCCAAGATATAAATAATAAAAACACCCGTGTTCACAATTAGCACTTGTTTAGATGATGACATTCATACCTTAGGTTAATGGTCGTCCGAGGTCCGCGCGTAAATAGTTAAGGAATAAGTCATTAAAAAAAAAGATTTTTCATCCTTCAGAGCGCAAACGGGTTCATTTTTTTGCCCCTTCACGACACCGCTTTTCTTCTTCTTGCCTCTGGGGGGGGAGGCGTCACCGCATCGTACAGCCTTGGTTTCAAATGCTAACACGTGAACTGTGACTAGAAAATAAGGATGGTTATCTTGTATTTTTTTTCCCGAATCTGCTGCTTCCGCGCCTTTAGACTAGAAACGCAGCCATTTTCCATGAAAAATTAATAAGCGGCGAGAGCGATGCCATGTGCGCATGCGCAGAACGGAGACCTTTTGGAAGGAAGCTTTCTTGCTTCCCCGCCCCCTTCCTCGTCCCCACAGTGGACGCCGTATCATCTACCCATAAATTTCCATTTTTACGTCAAAAATCAAAATTTAGAGACACCAATTGGCGCAAAACTAACCGTATTGTTCACCCGTTATACTGTTTTGATGCATTTCAATCGCAACCCGGGTTTTAGACGCCTAGATTAACACCAGTGTGCGCCACCACTGATGAATAATATACAAAGTAGACTCTTAAATAATGGAAAATGCAGTCTGCATTGCAGACACATATATTAATACAAATGAAATGAAAAGAAAAAAAACGCCCTCACCAACATTATGATTTATTAAGGGGGGGTGAAGGGGTTTAAAAAAATTATTTAAAAAGGTAAAGTCATGGAAAATCCATGGAAAGATTCGGTGATGACTTGTGGATTTGGAGCTAGGAGGTATTTATATGTATAATTACCACCAATGAAAAACCTGCAAAAATATAGGCTGGGAAGAAAGCATTATTAAAAAACAAAACAAAAAACACAACCAAATATTCTTTGATGACAAGCAAGTCTCCTTTACAACACTTTGTATCGTCCTTTGCTGGTCGGCTGGTAGGAGTTTTGCTGCAAAAGAAAATATTTTCTAATGAGTAAATGTTCAAGAAAACAACAAGACGAGTCATTAAAATGTTATTTACTAATCTGATGAGTTCTTCCTTGATAAGACGTGTGATCTCCGTTTTGGCTTTCGTCACAGCCAGCTCGTTTGCGCCTAGAAATGAAACCACCATTTAGAATCCACATCGTCTCTGACACCACGACGGTAAAAATCTGAATTTAAGTCAAGACATTTCGCTCCTTAGCTGGTAGAAAATATGTTTCTGGGAGACTCGGTAAATATCATGACCAAATCCCTAATTCTCAACTCTGCCGTTTATGTAAGCAGTGCGCATCAGCGGGGTCTTCGTTTTAAACAGGTAAGCAACAACGACGCAACAATTGGAGGGGGGAAAAAAACGAAATAGTCGAGCCGCTTCTCCTCCACATCGAGAGGAGCCAGATGAGGTGGCTTGGGCATCTGATTCGGATGCCTCCTGAACGCCTCCCTGGTGAGGTGTTCCGGGCATGTCCCACCGGGAGGAGACCCCGAGGAAGACCCAGGACACGCTGGAGAGACTATGTCACCCAGCTTGCCTGGGAACGACTCGGGATCCCCCGGGGAGAGCTGGAAGAAGTAGCTAGGGAGAGGGAAGTCTGGGCTTCCCTGCTAAAGCTGTTGCCCCCGCGACCCGGCCCCGGATAAGCGGTAGAAGATGGATGGATGGATGGATGGATGGTGGCCCAGCTGTATTTAAAGTGCAAATACGTACTTTCAATGGCCAAGTAGATCTTGCGCTCGCCCTCCTTGGGCTCCTTGCCCGGAGGGAAGTAGGTCCCTCTGATGGTGATGGCGGCCTCCGAGTACTCGCCGATCCTCTGCAGGGCTTCCTTGGACGTTACCTTCCACCTGGCCGTCTGCGGAACAGCACATTTGGGCAGGCGTATGATGGTAAATTAATCCATCAATCAAAATATTACATGAACGCGAAGGCGGTCGCGAGCCGTGCGCCAGCCGGCCCGCCCGACTGACCTGCGGGAAGTCGTTGATCTCCAGCTCCTCCTCGTAGCGCTTGACCGTCTCGGACTGCTCGGCCGCCTGCCGCTCCTCCTCCAGCTTCTCCACCGGCGTGTAGTTGAGCTTGGCGTTGATCTTCTCGGCCAGCTGCTCGGCGATGGTCTTGGCCGACACCGACGGCGTCATGATGGTGCCGCCGCGCAGGATGGCGTTGGTGGCCTGCTGCATCACGTCCTGGGGGGCGGGCGTACATAAATGTACAAATATGCCGGGGTCCTCTATATTTGCTTTCTAGTACGGAGTTGACTTGACCACATGTCGCAAGCAGTTTCTTCACATACCTGAGCTTCAGCTCCCAAGTTCTTCTGGGCGTTGATCTTGAGAGCTAGCCGCTTGGCCATCTCCAGCTTCTGGATGTTCCCGGCGGACGTGGGTCCAAGCCCCGAGAGCCCGCTGAGCGAGCCGGACGAAGCGCCCGCCGAGCCGCCCCCGCCCGACCCGGCTCCGGGAGCCATCAGGTCCTTCACGCGCTTCTTGGAGTTGAACATGCTCTCGATCTGCTCCTCGATCTGAAAGGGAATCCATCCGTGTAGGAGACAACTTTGGACGTCAAGGTGGTGATCGCGAGTGGAGGCGGAACGCTTCCAATGCGCGTCCCCGTTGACAACACATTTGAGTTCCTCACATCCAGAGCGCCCTCCTCATCGTCGGAATCCTGCAGTCCCAGCGCCGCCTTCTGCAGCTTCTTCCTCTCGTTGGCCAGGGCGTGCTCGGTCTCGTCGAACTTGAAGCCTTTGCCCGAGAAGCCGCTGCTGCTCCGGATGGACTTGCCCTCCTGCGACGGCGGGCGGACCGAGAAAAGGTTGGGAAAGGTCCCGATTTTCCCCCCGCTTTGCTTTGGTCTTACCGCTTTCTGCTGGTCCTTGAAGGAGGCCCACAGCTGCTCCAAATCGGCCGGGACGGGAGAACCCGACAGCTCTAAAGCTTTGATGATGTCGCCGGCGTATCGGACCTGGTCCTCCGTGATGAAGGTGTAGGCGTATCCCTGGAATGAAACGGGATGGCAAGTGAAGCCCCGCCCCACTGCAGGTTTTTTTTGGGGGGGGACGGGGAACGGACCTTGTTGCCCGCCCGGCCCGTGCGTCCGGCCCTGTGCACGTAGTCCTCGTAGTGGTTGGGGCAGTTGTAGTTGACCACCAGGATGAGCTGCTTGACGTCGAGGCCTCGCGCCGCCACCGACGTGGCCACCATCAGGCGGCAGGCGCCGTTCTTGAAGTCGTTGATGATGCTGTCGCGGTCGTACTGGTCGATGCCTGAGCGCAAAAAGTGGCGTGAGAAGGACGGAGTGGTTGGGCGGCGCGGAGGCCGGGGCCGAAGCGGCTTGGGCGGTTACCTCCGTGCAGGGACATGCAGGGGTACGAGGCCTTCATCAGCTCTTTGAGGAGACCGTCGGCGTGCTCCTGCTTGTCCACAAAGATGATGACCGAGCCTTTCTCCTGATAGTGGCCCAGGATCTCCAGCAGCTTCAGGAACTTCTGGTCCTCCTCGATCACCAGCTGCAGAAAAAAAAAAAAAGATTTACCACCGCCGATGATCCAATTACAACGTGACAAATTCACGTTTAAGAAGGTGGATGAAAGAGCCACTCGAAAATTCATCAACTCTTTGGGACACTTACCACGTGCTGCTCCACGTCAGAGCAGACCACACTGCGCCCGCCCACCTGGATCTCCAGCGGCTTGGCCAGGATCCTCCGAGCCAGAGCCTCCATGGCTCTGGGGAAGGTGGCGGAGAACATCACCGTCTGCCGGTCTGGACGAACGTTGTCCACGATGCGCATGACCTGGGCGCGGGAGCGGCATCGTCGCTAATTGTTTGGAACGACGCGCGCGCTCGAGTGTACGTACGGCGCCCACCTGCGGCTCAAAGCCCATGTCGAACATGCGGTCCGCCTCGTCCAGCACCACGTACGTCGCCCGGCGCAGGTTGGTGACGCGACCTGCCAGGTAGAGAGAGAGAGACGCGTCAGCCGAGCGGCGAAAGCTGGCGAATTCTGCCAAAAGCGATGCGGCGTGGACTATTTTACGGTGGCGAGTGTAGCAACTTTTTAAAAAATGTGACTCTTTTTTTTTTTTTTTTTGTGGTCTATCTCGTCTTGCGTACCATCTTGGCGAGGGACCTGAAAAAGTCAGAAAAGCGTCTCGAGATACAAAACAAGAGACGGAACGGAGCCCCCCGCTCAAGCATTTATGTGACCCGTACGGCTTTTCACCTACAAAGAAGGGGAACAGCACAGATTACCTCGCATGTGTGGAAGCCAGAAAAGCACGATGAGAAAAGCGCAGGTACTTGTGGCACTTTGCCATCTTACGCGCACATTGGCAAGACGGCGACATGCATGCAACGCGTTTCCATGTCTGGCGGTTAAAAGCGGACCGGGGGGCACCTACCTGCTTTTTTTTTGGTTTATTCTCGTTCAAAATTTGTCTGATCGGCGATGCACCGAAAAAAAAAAAACCCTCCCGGTATTTATCGGCAATGAAAACATGGCAGCACTCACCGCTGTTGGCGCCCAACATGTCAATCATTCTTCCCGGCGTGCACACGATGATCTCGGCGCCTCGCTTCAGCTCGGCAATCTGGCAAACGAACGGTCCCCCCCGGGGAGTCCGGTTAAGCGCCGCGAGCTTTTTGCCGGTTTTGTTTTTGTAGATGGGGGGGGGCGCGTTTTACCTGTTCGCTGATCCCCGTGCCCCCGTAGACGCAAACCACGTTGAGTCCCAGCGACTTGGAGAACTTCTTGCACTCTTTGGTGATCTGCAGGGCCAGCTCTCTGGTGGGCGTCATGATCACAGCTGGGGGGAGAACAGCGACACGCCCGGGTTTCTCCTCTCCGTTTTCTACACCGCTGGGGGTTGGGGGGGGGGGTGTCTCTTACCGATGGGGCCCTCGGCTTCCTCCAGAGGCCTCTGGTCCATGATGTGTCTGAACATGGGCAGAAGGAAGGCGATGGTTTTGCCGCTGCCCGTTTTGGCGATGCCGATGAGGTCGCGACCCGACATGATGGCGGGAATGGCCTGGGCCTGAATGGGGGTGGGCTTCTCGTAGCTCTGCCTATGATGAGGGCGAGTAAGAATTTGGAAAGAAATCATCGCGCAATGTGAACGACCCCTCAAAGTGTGGCTGCAAACGCTCACGCGGCTGTCGACCGACGCTGACTTCTAACCCGATTGGCCGGACTCGTTTAACCGCCTCGTGGCCAACGCCGGAGAATTCAAACGTTGATTCGATCACGGCGCTCCATTTTGGAATCGTTCCGCACTTTCTCTCATCGACGCGACGGATTCAAATGGACTTGACATCACGAAGCGATCGCAAGCATTCGGTCCGCCGCGGGCATGATGCTATGTAGTGTAGCATCCGCGACTTTGGATCGAAAAGGCGGGGCCTGTCCGGCGTTGGCCAATGAGAGCTTCCGAGTCGGAGCCATCTCTTTTCAGCATTCCTACTGACTTCTTGAGGGCATTGAGGATCTTCATGGAGACGCCGCACTGCACCCAAGTCTTGATGGGCTTGGGACAGCCTTTCCCCTTCACCGTAATTCCCTCCAGTTCCAAGCGGTACGTGTTCACCTCTGTAAACAGAACGCCGGCGCGTTCGCATCGTTTGCGTTCCCAAACTTTTTCAAAATGGAGCCGGCGCCACGTACGGACCCTCGGGGGACATCCTGGCCAGATCGGGCACCTCCACGTAGAAGTTTTTGCGGTAGGGCTCGTATTGGATCTTGCCGTGGTCCACGGGCTCCAGGATCTTCCTCTGCTTGGTCTGGAAGCCCGTCAGCGCCGTCTGCAAGTCAACTTCCTCCTCCTCCGACGAGTACTGCATTGGCGAGATCCCGTTAGCTTTCTTTGACTTGCGCAGAAAAATCGCCGGTGCCAGAGAGACGTCGTCACCTCACCTCCATGGCATCCTGGTCGTTCTCCATCAGCTCGCCCTTCTTCTTGTGAGTGGGAGGTCCTTTTTTGGTCTTCACCACCGTCACCACTTTAGTCACTGTTGCTCCCTTCTGTTGATAAGATAAATTTCATAATAATCCAATAACAATCCATCTTTGCACACCGTCCCACTCAAAATGGCTGCTCTGAACTGAAACCTTCCGTTCAATTGTGTTAAGATGGACACGCTCACAATTATTGAAACTGGTGCCGGGGTCGGACTTTTTCTTACTGAAGAAAATGAGCCGAAAATGGCTCCATCAAACACAAAAAAATTGGCTTCACCTTGTCGTTTCCTTTGACGCCTCCCATGTTGAACTTCTTCACTTCCTGCTTCACCTCCTCCATGTAGGCGTCCAGCGGATCGATGTCGTCCTCCTCCTCCTCGTCCGGCTTCTCGGCGGGGGCGTTTGAGTCCTTCTCGCCTTCCTCCATCTTTTCCTCCTTGACCTCGCTTTCTTTGACCTCCACTTTGTCTTGAGCCTCTTCCTCCTCCTCCTCTTCCTCCCCCTCGGTTGCCTCCATCGGGACAGGCACGTCCTCGTCGTCGTCTGCAACGACGACGTCCGCGTTACGAGCCGACCGGGGGTCAGGCGCGCGGTGGGCGTCGCGCGCCGCGCTCACCGTCGTCGTCTTCCAGGCTCCACTTTTTGCCCTGCTTCATCTCCTCCAGCTCCTTCTTGATCTCGCCGATGTTTTCGATGGCCTTTTTGCGCTGCTCCTCGCGCCACTTCTCCACGCGCTCCTTCCGCTTCCTCATCTCCTCCTCCAGCTTGTTCTGGTCAAAGTCTTGCTGCTGTGGGAACACATGAAACCACGCTTGTTTGTTTGTTTTTTTTAAATAGAGCCGAGGCTATGGAATACTTGTTGACATATACTAGAATGTTTTTTGGTTTCTCACAAAACTTACATCTTCAACTTTCTCCTCTTCCTTTTCCTCCTTAATTTTCTTCCGGTCTGATACAATATCAAGATTTTCCTTTTCTTTGCTCTTTGCCCTGCAAAGACGAGAGAGAGAGAACAAAGTCCAAATTAGAACTTACTGAAAGTGTGATGTCAGTATTTTTGGCGGGGAAGAGGGCAGACTTTTCATCAGTTTTCTTGCTCTTGCTCGGGGTGGCTGAGCGCGATCTCCTAGCTCGGCCCCTGCTGCTAGACCTCTTGCGTTCTCGGCTCCTGGATCTCCTCCTTTCCCTGCTCCTGGAACGTCTGCCCAGAAGAAAAATGAGGACACTTTATGGCAAAGTTTTTTTTTCCCCATTAAAAAATCTGCCATGGGACTACGGCTGAAAACTGCTGTTTATGTTAAATCCGGCGCATTTACAATGTTGTGTTGATTAATGTGCACAGTTCCAAAGAAAGAAAAACAAATAAATGTAAGTAGGCAAGTTGGTATTTAAGTTCTGCATATACGAAGGAAAATAAATAAAAAAAATATTTGTGGCTGTTCACTATCTGAAGGTGTGTATGGTTCAATTTGTCAATGGCGATTTCGCCCAAGTACTTTTGGCAATATCGTGTACAGGAGAACTTTTTTTTACTATTGGATGCACTTGTAAAAGGACGGAGGGATGGACGGATCATCAGGTGAGTGGAAAATCCAAATGTCATTCATTCAGCCTCACCTGACACGCTTTCTGTCTCGGGAACGGGAGCGAGACCTGCGTCTGTCTCGGCTGCGCGACCTCTCCCTCCGGCTTCGGTCCCGGTCGTCCTTTTTGGAGCGTTTGTCCGCAGAGCGACTCCTCGAGCGGCTACCGGAGCGCCGCGGAGAAGCCGAGCGCTTCCTGTAATGTCTAAACATCAACACAATAGTGGTTTAAAGGCGAACATGAAACCATTGTGTGAAAACTGTGTTCATAGGCGAGCGAGACTTGGCGGGCAATGTATGCTTGTAGTTGACGGCGCAGTTAGCATGCTAACGTTCGCATTTAAGATTATCTTGGTAGAGAGCGCCGTGGGACCATTATAAATCAATTGAAATCACAAGATTTAAAAAAAAGAATGCATAATTTAAAAAAAGAAAATGAATTAAACATGCTCTCGGGCGTACCGCGACTCGCGACCCATGGTAACGTCGTGAAACAAGTTCAATGAGTTCCCGACTGATGTTTGACTTCGTCGCGGCGCCTTCACGGAGGATCTCGGGCTGCTTCCGCTCAAATTCGTTACGTCACCAAAGTGCGACACCTGTTGTGGAAATGTGGCGCATTGCCTGTTCAGCGTGCCACCAAGTGGCGGGAGGTTTTCTTTTTTTGTTTTTTGGTATTCATTTTTCCTCACTAACATTTTATTATCGAGTGACTCAATAATGGATTAATTTACTATAAAACAAAACTAACATGTTACATGAACGGTGTTTGTTGTTTTTTTCCCGCTTTCTACCTACATTCTTGCTGCTGGAGGCTGTAAATTATGAGCATGTATTATTTCGTTAAAATTAACTAATTCGCATAAAATACGAGAATATTCGTAAAATAAACCATTTGCTATTTAGTCAACATATTAAATGATTTGCTCAATCCAGAGCAGTGCTGTATTTGCTGCACGTTTGTTTTTGTCATGATTCAAATTAAATATTTTGCATATATGTCATATTTTATGTGGTTACTAGTGAATACTGTAATTCTAACAGTTTTAAAAATGACAAAAAACATTAAAATAGAAAATTGCAAGGTTGTTTTATTTGACGTTTATGACATAACTGCCTAAATTCTAATTGAACATAAAATAAATAGTATTAAAATGTGTTTTTAAAACGTATCAAAGTTTGTACTGAGTGTTAAGAATAAGTATGTAATAATAGAATGTTGAAAGTCAAATACCGGTACTAAAAGAAAACCATTTGGCTTGACAGTTTTAATGTTTGTACCATGTCAACATTGAATAGTTTCACATGTATATGT
This sequence comes from Hippocampus zosterae, assembly GCF_025434085.1. NCBI lineage: Eukaryota > Metazoa > Chordata > Actinopteri > Syngnathiformes > Syngnathidae > Hippocampus > Hippocampus zosterae. The sequence continues at coordinate 18,796,221 of NC_067466.1, forward strand.
ATACAGATGAGTGGCCCGGTGGGTCTCGTGGTTAGCGCATCGACCTCAGCAGGCGCAGAGGTCGTGGGTTCGCTCCGGCCTTCCTGTGTGGAGTTTGCATGTTCTCCCCGTGCCTGCGTGAGTTTTCTCCGGGTACTCCGGTTTCCTCCCACAATCCAAAAACATGCATGGCAGGCTGATTGAGACACTCTCAATTGGACCCGCGGTGTGAGTGTGGAACGGTTGGGTGTCCCCCGCCTGCTGCCCAAAGACGGCTGGAATAGGCTCCAGGACCCCCCCCCCCCCCCCCCACCACCATTGTGAGGACAAAGCGTATCGGAAAATGGATGGATGAAGGTATAGAGATCAATTAGTCCGAGTGGTTTCCGGATAAAACACGCACGCGTTTAACATGTCCAAAATCGTCACAGTAATAAGTTAATGAGCAAGATATCAAAAAGAGAGGCATAGGCGACTAGATAGAAAACACGTAAGGCGGAAGCGTGTGACACAAAAGCGAAAAAGTACGCTTGCACCTTGACTTACGAGTTGAATTCCTCTCCGCAGCCCGCTCATAACTCAATTTACTCATATCCATTTTTACCATTGAAATCAATAGAAATGCCATTACAGGGGACCCCTGCTATTCACAAAAAGTTTGGGACCTACCCGGCCCGCAAATTTGTGACATTATGTGAATCGTTGATCAATGCTATGAAAGAGGGAATAATTTGTTTGTTTGCAGGCCGCCCCCAAAAATCTTGAAAAATAAATGGGGGAAAACATTCTAGTTTTCCACAAAAAAAAAAAAACTAAATAAATAAAAATGAAAATACAGGCACTGACCGCACTAAAGATGAATCAGTGGGTGCTACTCCATTCCCCAAAACACCACCATTTTTTAATTATGGATTTCTCATAAAGAAAAAACTGTTTATTGCATTAAAAAAAAAAAATTACACTGCCCAAAAATACCAAAGTAAATGCTGCAAAGCTAAAATGACACAGGCGACTTTGCTATTTGGCTATCGAGTTTGCACGTGTTTGTCCGGTTCAATAAAGTGCCTCGGCGACTCTCCTTGCCCACACGCAAGGGTATTACAGTACCATTAACTACTCCATTTCTTTCCACTTCACTCAAGTGGCGGCGTATTCTGATGCTCGCTCGTCTTGACGAAAAATTAAGCGTCAGTCACAAGCGGCGACTTGTGACTGCAAAACTTTGAACAGCTCGCGCGCTCGCAAGTCAAGGTACAAACGTTGCGTTGGAAAGTTCTCACTTGTGCCATGAAGAAAAAAAAAAAGACACACAAACATGCCCTGCTGCCTCAACAGTCGCGCAGGGGGACGGTTGGGCTCGGTCACTGCGCCGCCGCCGCTGCCGCAGCAGCGGGGACCTCTGCCCCCGCGCCCGGCTCGCTGACCTCGGAGCCGACCAGCAGCAGGACTTGATGGGAGAGGATGAATGTGAAGAAGTAGGCGCAGAGGTCAGCAAAGACGTCGCCCATACGCCGGTACGTGTCCATGAAGCGGTTAATGACCTCGCCGGGGATGCCCGACAGCAGCAGGGCGGCGGTCAGCACCGTGGTCTGCGCCTTCTTCTCCATCTGGAACCACGGCGGTCAAAACCGTTAACTGTTCTGGATTTTGTTAGTGGAATAAGCACTTGGCAGATGAATCCTCCCATCTTCCCATTTTATACAGCACCGCCCCCTGCTGTCAATTTGAATCAACGTCAAAGTGCCCTTGGGCCCTCATTGCAAACGTCACGCGACCAATCCCAGAACTTACCTTAGGAAAGTATTGGGACAAGCCCATAAAGGCCAGTTCCAGCGTCAGAAATGGAGCAAATATCGACTAAAATAACAAAAGGAGAAATAAACCGTCACATTGCTGCTCGAGTGTCTCTAAATCAATCAGACATGTGAGGACTCACCAGATACTTGCAGACAAACACTCGGACAAAAACGGCGAGGAGGACGCTGCAGACCAGCCTGAAGACGGCGAAGGGGTCAAACTCCTCGCCTTCTGCCTCACCCTCACGCGCCGGCTTCTCATTGACCAACTGGCCCCTGAGCTTCATGGCATCGTCAAAGCGAGAGAGGTACTGCTGGAGGCCGCCGGGGTCATCCCCCGCCACCTTCTCCGCCTTGGGCTTCTGCCGGATCCCTCGGAGATGGCCGTCCGCCATCATCGCCGCATCGTCTGGCAGTGGCGAGTCCCTCGTCTCTGGGGTGGCTCCACGGGACAGGTTGACCGACTCCGGCAGGAAGGGAGAGGGTCTGGGGGAGGGTTGGGAAGATGACCATGCATCTGTCCGGTCCAAGTCCAGGTGGAAGCGGGGTTCTGATGGACGCCGGGGTGACCCTACTGGATATAAGTGATGACAATCAACACACTTTTCAAAATAAAGATGAAGAAGAGTCAAGAGGTTTTCTGAATTTGTACAGTATACAATTCCACAAGACAAATGACGTCGAACATCCGGGTATTTCGTTGGGACATACTGTCGTTGTTTGCGTTTTTTTCAAACATACAAAATAAGGCGTTTGTCGTGACCCAGAGACGGGTCTTTTCAAACAAAAATACCAACAAGTATGATTCGTGAATTTAAGTCGCGTATTTTATAGGATTTGATCTCATAAAGGCCTGTTCGCTCATTGTGACGTCACGTTAACATCGCCTGATCGGTAGGGACCAGATGCAGCTACGGCTACTGTACCAAATGTAAGCCGTCAGTTACCATACCGTTATTGTCAGCGTCGTTCTTGGCGTAGCCTACAATTCTCTTCATCCTATCCTCGGAATTCATGAGCAGCTTCCTCCTGCGGATCTCCGCTCGCCTCTGCGCCGCCGACAACGCTGAGCCCGCCGTCGTCGTTTTATCGTCGGTGGTGTGGCCCTCCGCAGGCTCCATGTTTTCAAAATAACGAGCCCACGTCAATCAAAACGAAATAAAACAACGAAAAAAAAATTAAAGTAGAAAAACGTGCGGCGATAACTCTGGACACGGTCAGATAGCTGAAGAACAACACGGGATGGACCGCCGATGTCGCGCGGCGATGCCGTCATCAATAGAGGACACAAAGGGAACGCTTGTAAGCTCGACTTTATGTAATATTAGTCGTATTACATGATGAACATTATTATGAATAGTTAATCTTTTTTTCTGCATTTGATTGGCCAGGTGGTACTTGAGACATAAAAGGGAACCATGAGCGTGAAATAGGGTACTTAAATATTAAATAAAATGTAGGAGAGGAGTTTCTGGGAATTTCTCCATTGTGAGACAAATAAAGGGTTTCTTATTTTAGTACGATCTAATCTGAACAATTATATAATGAGCTGATGATGATTTCAAAATCATTTAGCTCCAATCAAAAATTTTAAAGACCCTTTTTAAAAACATTGTTAGCAAGCTATTTGCAGTTTTGGGCTTCGTGGTTCGAGACCATAGTTTAAAAAGTTAAATTTTAGCTCTGACCCCTTTCACATGCTTTAAAACTATTCATTTATTGAAACGTATGGTAAACATCTGAACACACACACGGGGTGCCATGTGACGTCGCAGAGTCTGTGCGAGTCCCTGGGCAGGAGCAGTGGTGCAAAGCAGCTCGTGTGCTCTGTGTTTTACAATTCTTCTGTTGAATAAAAAGCTATAAAGTGCATCAGCCTCTGTGGTTTTCCTTTCTCTAGCGTGACAGTATTATAGCAAGTACTGTGACTTGACAGGGGGTAGAAAACCAGACTGGTACACCGAATATTTCCACGGGTAATGTACATTTCACCCACACACACAAATGCCGTTTCCATGTTAATCATCGAAAATTACCGCTGTAGTTTTTCACAATTTTTAGGTATGCATGCATTTTCAGTTTTTTTTAGTTTGTGTAGATATTCCATTTTAAAGATGGAAAAGTCACTTGACAATACATGCATAGGACTTGAGTAAGCAGAGTATTTATTTTTTCTGTATCAGACAATTTCGACCCTATTCGCTTGTTTTCTAAATAGGTTTTGCTTTTTGTAAGACTGTACAACAATTACAAATGATCAACTCACACAAGGGGAGGGGAAAAAAGTGACTGCCCCCCCCAAAAAGCCCACTACATTTAAAAAGTCCCAAACATTTTATTTCATTGACATGTCACCTAATCGGTCATACTAAAATGTCATTAGCATCTCTCCACCATTGATATAATGCAGTATTTTCAATAAACAAGTATCAATTCGCATGATTAAAGATCACAATGGCTTTTTCTGTTAGGTCTCGTGTTCACGAACAAAAAAAAAAAAAAAAAAAATCCTGTATTCTATTATATTAAAATATTTTACATATAGTCTGGGTTTCAACAGGAAGCTTGGTAGTAAAAGTAGAGTTCCCCTTCAAGGCAATCATTGAATTTTAATTATATTGGGAGGCTCATAAATTAAACAGGAGGGGTGCAAAAAAAAAAAAAGATTGCAACGCAACATTCAAGTGGGCGCCTGATGCTTTCTTTGCCCTTTTCTGGCATTTGTTCGGCACGCCACACAGAAAGATGAAATCTTCACAAAGAAAAAAAAAGTGATGAAGATACTTAATAACAGTCGGACACCTCGGTTAGCCTGAAATCACACACACACACACACACACACACGCACACAAACTTGCATACACGTGAAGTGTTCGAGGAAACGTTCTGTGCTTTTGCCATCAATGAGCTCACATCTGAGCCATACCTCAAAACTTTGGACATTATTGTTCTATGAGAATAAAAACTGATACTTTCCATCTTTTACATACATATAGTACATGTACACACACACACGCACATATACATGTATATGCATACGTACATATCTGCATGTATATGCGCGCACACATGTACACACAAATATATACATACACACATTTGTTTATTGGATCACCTCCAAGGCTAAATTGAAAGCGTCCATCATGCACTTGCGCTCTTTCCACATGCACGCACACAAACGGCTCATTTGGAGATCTGCTGTTGCAGGTGGAGCAGGAACTCGTAGTAGGAGAGCGCCGACTCGGTGCGGTCCTCAATCAGGTTCTGCATCAACGCTACTTTCAGCTGGCTCTCGTCCCTGGGACGAAAAAGGTTAAAAAAAAAAATCACAAAGACAAATAAAAACGAAAACACGACGTCAAGAGGTTTTAGTGTAGCTGCCCACCTGATGATGTGCAGCGAGGGGAAGAAGGGCCTCTGCTCCCTCAGCCAGCCCACAAACGCTCTGGTCCTCTGAGACTCGGCAGTGTCCAGCTCTGGCAGAAAGTACTGACCACGGGAAGAGCATTGTTAAGTACAAGTGTAAAAACGTGAAAAGTTGACGCTTGCTTTTTCTGTGAGGCAAGAAAGAAACGTCACCAGGTTATCAGGCACGGCGGCGTAGCTGGGGACACCCAGGACTTGAGTCAGGAAGTTGGGGTTGCAATTGCGTCCGATCCACAGATACATGATCTGGATGGAGATTGGCGACATGTTGAAAACGACAACTCGTTTTGGCCCCGCCCCCTCACCATTTTCACAGCTGCTTAAGTAAATGTCAAATTCAAACCAATCATTTATATAGTTTTACGTTTTTCACCCCTCAGTGGCAATTTTCACAGCAAACTTCATTGCGTGTTTAAAATAAGAGCGGCTGCCGTTGACATGGCTGAAATTCATTCATTCATTCATTCATTTTTTTTGCACTCATCACTTTCTTGCGTGACGATGTCATTGCGCACCGTTCCAGCATCCATGAGGAAGGCTCCCTCCCTGCTCAGCTTCTCCACCGACAGCTGCAGCACTCTCGGCTGAGGGACGGTCCGCTCGTTGACGTTCAAGGCGCCCTGGGGGAGGCAGGAAGGCAACGCAGCTCCTTACGCGCCGGGGGAATAAATCGCCCGCATCCGGCGCCTACTCGAGGGGGGAGTGGCTTGCGATCGCGTCGCCGTAACGCCCTCACCTCGTCGGTCAGATCGTCAACGCGGTACAACGCGGGGTGGATGGTCAGCATGGCGTAGGCTAGCGGCTGGTACTTGAGCTGACACATGGAGGCCACGCGGTCGTCCAGCCTGGTGCTGGTGCCCGTCCGGAATGCTTTCTGGGGGGGGGGCAAACAAACACACGAAGGTGGATCGAACGACATTAGAGACTTGAACCTGCTGGTCGTGTGATGCTTGATGATTTTTTTTCCCGAGCTTGATGTTGTTTTATTTCTTTTTTTACTCTTTGGCTTTTGACTCCGCATGACACTTGGTTTCAGTTGCACTGTTTCCGTGCCGCTTGGCGTCTTTGTTCTTCATTAATTGTTTTCCTTTTGAAAGAATTCTTTTTGCTCCGCGTAGAGCACTTTCGTCGGAAATTTCAACCTTACTCGAAATTGCTCCTTTGCTCCCCAAATTACTCAGTGACGTCATCAGGCCGAAAACAAACTCAAAAGCCTCAAGTGGAAGCGTGCGTCGCGATGGGGGCAGACCTGCTTGAGCAGCGCCAGGATGTAGAGCGGGAAGAGTCGGAGGCAGGCGGGGGCCAGCAAGCCGGGCTGCTGGATGGTCAGCACCGACTGGCGGTACGACGACAGGGAGTCGATGGCGGCGTTGGTCATGGCGTCCCGGGCGTCGCTCAAGCTGGCCGTCACCGAGCGGTCCACGGCTGAAAGGAGAGCGCACCGTTACGCATCGCCGGGGGGGGGCTTGTTTCCTCCTTTATAAATATATTTTTTTAAACAAGCGCGATCCTCACCCATGCACGCCAGCAGGCCGGCCATGGCTTGAACGTCGGCGCCGGCAAAGATGTCCGACAGGGAGTGGACCACCGGGAGGCACAGGGTGTGCACGCGGATCCTGCGCTCTCCTGTTATTAGGAGTAAAATTCAAACCCCCCCGCGCTCGAGCGCCGCGCCGCAAAGGAGGAGGCGGGGACGTCGGCGCCGACCTTTGCTGGAGGTGTAGAGCAGCGCGGCCTGGAAGGAGACCACCTGCATCTCGTCCAGGTTCTCCTCGATGGACATCTGCACGGCATAGCCGGCGTCCGGGTTGACGTTGGGCAGCGACAGCAGGTCGGTGGAGCGCACAAAGAAGTTGCCGTGGAACGTGTGAATGGACAGCCCTACGGAAAAAAAAAAATAGTCATCCGACAGGCAGAGGGCGCTCTTTCTTTCGGGTCTCCGGCGCACCTTTGGTGCAGCGTATCCTCATGACGGCCTCAAAGCCGATCTTCCTCGTCAGGTAGCGCTTCAGGTCCTTCTGGAAGCGCTCCACCTGGGCGGGGTTGTGCTGGTGGTGGTAGGAGGGGAAGTAGTAGACGCTCCCCGCCGAGTAGCGCGATATGCAACCTGCCAGAGACGCAGGAGAAAAGAAATCGCAGGTCTTTTGAAAGACCTTTTCAAGAAAAGGTGGATTTTGGGATTTCTTACTTGCTCTTAACTCGAGACCACAATTTAAAAAGACATCTTTTGTACACGTTAGCCCGGATAAATAAAGGTCAAGCCAATAAAAATGATTAAAATGCGGCCTCACCGAGAGACGCCAAGTCACAGTACTGCGAGCTGAGCAGGAACAGGTCGACGGCCACCTGCTGCCCCGAGCAGTCCAGCGCCAGCTTCTTGTAGAAGTCCGTCGCCGGGGATAAGTGCTGGATGTCCTGAAAGGGTTGGGGGGGGGGGGACAAACAAACAAAAAAACAACAACATCTGTGAGGATGCGCTTCTCATCCCAGTCCCGATCCCAAGCCGCCGTCCAGCTGGCACCTTGGCGGACGCTCTTTGGTTGGGGTCCTCCCTGGACTGGAGCGCCCCGACGCCAAGGTTGGGCAACTGCGTCTGGAAGACGGACAAGCGGCCGCCGGTGGGCGACAGCAGCTTGAAGGCGGCCTGCAGCGCCGAGCCCAGCGCCGACTGAGTCTCCATGGTATTCGCAAATAACGTCGGCAAGCTCTTCAGGAGGTCCTGCACCAGCTGCGAGACGCACGGACGTCGCGTTAGCTTTAGCATGTACGAATCCAAGCGTTCCGCGTGTCGGCACAACTCAAACTTTCGCTAAGGTTCCGCGCTTGAGAACACACATCGTCGCTCATCTGCGAGAAGGTGTTTCCTGATGATTTCTCACCTCTTTGCTCTCGTTGAGGTTGACTAAAAGGCTGTCAGGTGTGGGTAAAAAGATATCTGGGGGACACACAAGCAGATATATCGTAAATCACAATACTGACGGAGCCTAAATAATCAGGTTGTCCCTGCCGAGGATAAAGAATATAGACCAGCAAGTATTGTTACATCTGTCTACAAGTGGTGCTCCACCATTTGTGTTCAAATATCCTTTTGCTTACAGGATTAAACTAGGACATCAATGCTATTTATTAGCCTGACGGTGGCGTGAGCGTTACACTCAACAGACCAACGCCATTTGCTTGCTTCAAAAACTTAATTTGCTTAATTTGCATTTGAGTTGGGATTCAAGTCACTCGTGTAGTTCATTCGCCAAAGATGCCTCCAGGTGGCGCCAAAGCCATACTTTTATGAGACATGGCTTTGGCCTGAGCACCAAAAAAAAACAAAACCAAACCCCGCAAAAACAATGATCATCATAATTTTGCTTTTTCAGCCAATAACGTGAGGACGGCGATCAAAGAGGAGTCGCCAACGCAGGGCGTCACCTTCGATGTCGGACACGATGAGCATCTGAGGTTGGGAGAGGCCCTCCTGGAGGTTGTAGAAGTGAATGGTGCTGTCGAATGTGATGAAGCCCACTTTTGTCCGCGCGTCTCCGGGGAGCCTTTGGCGCAAGGGAACGTGCAGTCAGTCTCGGGCGGGCGCCGCGAGGGGACGCGGAAGAAACGGCGGCGGCGGCGGCGGCGTTGACGTACGCGTTGATGTTGTCCAGCACCGACTGACAGAAGACTTTCAGGTAGCCCGTCTCCACCGCGTTGTGAGACACGTCCAGGACGAAGAGGTACACGGCCGGCTGCGGCGGCCTCAGCTAAGGGCGGGCATGGGGCAGAAAAAAAATGGCATTCAAAGACACAAAAACACAAAAAATAAATCCGCGTACAACTTAAGCCGCCGGAAGAGGCCCACCATGTATTCTGAAGGAGCAATGAACTCGATGGTGGCGTTCTGCACTTCGGGTCGCTTGTGTGGTTCTCCGTAGGACCGACTGACTGGATTGTACATGAACTCCTCTGGAACTTCACACACACACATGAGCAAGGTCATACGCAGCAAGCTCCAAATCGATTTTGACGCCGCTCAAAAATCCTTCGATGCCAAATCCGCACCCATGCGTGGTTGGAATTGATTTCCAATCAGAGTGGCACCAACGTACGGAACCTTCTTGCAGGTTTCAAAACGTCCAATTCAATTCAAAGAATGACGGAACTGCCGCTCGAATGCTTTTGCCGACGAGGAGCAGAACGTCACTGCTGGCTTCTTACCGTCGTTGACCCGGTAGCACAGGTTGCACTTCCACCTCCGCTGATCCAGGAAGGACACGAACGGGTTGATGTACGTCCGGCAGGAGCGACAGCGGACGATGGCGCTCGACGTCACCACGGGAAGATGCTGACGGAAGCAGAAAACAAACCAGGGGTGGGGAGGCGCTATGGCACGCTCGGTCGCGGCGCTTGCGGGGAACGATTTGCAACGCTTCCCTCGGCGGCCAAGCGGAACGATTCTTCGCATGAGGTGATGCCCAATCAACAAGACGGAAGCTGGCCCCCCGTTTGACAAACAAGCCAATGGGTCCCGCGGCAGATTGTGTTCTGCCGCGGCGGTTGTGTGGGTGTAATCATCTGCTCATGTTTTACCGCTCGAGTACGTACTGCATATTCCACGCGCCCACCGAATGATTGGATTTGAAGAGGAATTGAACCGGGATTCAAACATTCAAGTCAATCAAGATTTACGGCCTAGTTTTGCGCTATTCAATGCTCATTAGGCGGCCTTACGGAGAGGTCCTTGAAGGGGTGCAGCAGGAGGCCCAGCGGCATCTTGGCTTTATTGAGCAGCGACTGCGTCTGGGGGATGCTGGTCAGCGTGCAGCGAAAGACCCTGGACACAAGACGCGCCGGCGCCACCTGCGTTACGCTCACATTTTCAGATGGGGGGGGCGCACAATGAAAAGCGCTGTCCTTACTCGGGGCTGCAGTTCATCTTCTGCAGGTCTTGGGGCAGGCAGGGCGTGGGGGCGGGCAGCGGGCCCGGGGGCAGCAGGTTGCGCTCCTGCAGCAGGTTGACCACCCGCAGGCTCTCGGGGGTGCCGGACTGCAGACTCATGGCCGCCAGGGACGGGCTGAGGTGAGCCGGGCCGGGCCCGGGGGGCGGCTGGAAGGGGAAGAACGCCGTCGTCAACGTGTTGATTGCGAAACGCCGCCCCGCTCATTATTTGGCCTCGCAAAACAGCCGTCGGCGCGTTCGAGGCGAGCTTCGTCCGGACGACGAGTTGACTCGCGCAAAGCAAACGCATGACAAGCGGCGGAGCGTGTTGTTCCGCAAACACGCGCCGAGGGGCATCTTCGCCGCGACGATGCGTTTACGCCGAGTGCAAAGCAAACGCTTGAAAGTGCGCACACGCGTCACCGGAACAACAAAGGTGCAGCAGATCAGCAGCCGCGCGCGCCGCCTCACCTGCTGGTACGGCCGAGGCGCTTGACTGTAAGGCTGCGTGGCGCCGTCGATCGCCGGGTGCGAGATGGTCGAGGGGGCGGCGTGGGGGGCCGCGGGCTGCTGGTACCCGGGCGGCAGGGACGGGTAGTGGCCCAAGTGGTGACCCGGCGGGACATGCTGGGGGGGCCCGGCTGGAGACCCCAAAGCAAAAAAAAAATAAAGCAACATATGAACAAATTCAAGACGTTGCCCGCGCGCCTTTTCGCACACGTACCCGGTTTGCCGTCCACGTGGTTGGCGCCGACACCGGCGAGCGTTCCTGTTTGGAAAGGCGCAGAAATGAGTTTTGAACTCGTGTAACTCGACCGACGTCACCAAAGAGATGACGCAAAAACAAGACAGCGGGCGGACTTGATGCGGCGTCAAACGAGGCCGCTGGAGGGCAACGTTCAAAAACAAAACGACGATTGACGGGCAATTGCAATCGATCCCCCCGGAAGGTTTTGCAGACGCTTGCACGCATTCCAGCGGGATGGAGGAACACAATTCGGCTTGTGTTTCAACCCAAGGGCCGCGTTTGTCACGGCCTGCATTCGGGGGGGTCAATTTGGACTTTCGTGACGCTTTGCCCCATTTTTCAGAATATCCCAACAGATTTGAGCATTTTTTGCTTCCCCGTCGGCTAAAGCCCGATTATCTGGCATGGAGGTGGAGGCGAAACGACAGATTAAAAAAAAAAAAAAGAAAGAAAAGACAAAAGCTCACATGATGGAAATTCCCGCGATGTCAAAAACGAGACGTAAGGGGGGCCGAGCGCAAGAATGGCGTACCGTCAGCCTTTGGGGGAGGCGGGGTGGCGTTGGCCATCGGGGGGCCCGCGGGCGGGGGCCCATAGGGAGCTCTGCTCGAGTAGTATTGCTGTGAAGACGCCTGGTTCATTGGCGGAGAAGCGGCACCTGCTGGAGCGAGAAAACATTTGATTCGTGACTTTCTGGTCAGACGCAAAAGCATTGGGGGGGGGGGGGGGAGTCTTTTTTTTTTAATAGTCATAATAAAAGTTGGTAGCGGTGCCTCTGCTCTTTTGAAATGACTTCTTCTCGGAAATGACTACAATCAGATGAAAATGATGTCATTTGATCAGACGAGGGCAACTCGACGGGCAGGCTTTCTGTCGCCGTGTGCCGTTGAACTTTGAGCCAATTCCCGGTGACCCAAGTGTGTGTGTGTGTGTGTGTATGTGTGTGTGTGTTGACTTGTTCGCGGCGGGAGTAGAGGGCAAGGTCCTCCTTCCAACATATCAACCCCGCAGATACTTTATCTGACACTAGCAACTTTGATTCAAAGCCACAAACGCACACGAGAATAAAGCCATTTAAGTTGAGATTGTTTTTTTGTTTTTTTAAATTCGACAACCTTTACGATCGGAGAAGGCAACTGCTCTGATTTTTAACCGTACAGTTTGCGTCTTTTTTTTTTTTTCTGATTGAGACCCAAAAAAGCTCCGTTTTCCCCATTTGGATCATTTTCCTGTTGTGATGCCAGAGGCCATTTTGATGCTCTTACCTGGCTGGCCGTATCCTTGTAGAGAGGCGGGGGGCTGGGCCGCGTTCTGGGACATGGAGGGCGAAGGCGCGGAGCTGTAAGGCGCGGGCGGGCTCACGTGGTTGGGCGCCGAGGCCCGGGGTGGCGCGTTCACGGCCGCGGGGGGCGGCGGACCCGAGTTGTACTGCCACCCTGGAACCTGCTGCTGCTGATGTTGGGCGTTGGGGTAGTAGCCGCTCAAAGACGCGGCGGGTGGCGGAGGAGGGGTGGCCCGCGCGGGGGGCGGCCGGGGACCGGGACTGGGGCCGGCAGACTGGGGAGGGGTGCGGGACGCGGGGCCGCCCAGGGGGGGTCGGGGGTGATGAGGTTGGTTGGGCGGGGATGGATAGGACGAGGGCGGCGGCGGCGGCGGGCCGGATTGATGGGAGCTGACTGGAGGGATGTGCTGGTATGGCCCGGAGGGGTAGAGTCCGGGACCGGGGGGAGGGGGCGCCGCGGCCTTGGCCTGCATCGGGTTGTAGCTCGGTTGGTGCGTCGTGCCGTAATTGACCGCTGGGAGCTGCTGGACACCAACTGGATTCTGTGAAGGACCTGCAAACCGTTGGACATGTCAAAGTCAGCGCCTCAAATACGATGGACAGGACACAGGATGGAAAAAAATCTCTCTCGCGTTTACTTCTGGAGTCAACATCAACTGGGGGTCGCAATAAACAAAACATCATTTGAGCGTTTTATTGACTGTATGCGTTTTGTTTGACAGCCATCTTGAGAAAGCCTCCCGTCTGCTCACTCGTACCAACACTCGAGGCGGCGGAGGCGTCGCATGGGATGCATTATTTGACTTTCGCGTCCACTTGACAGTCAAATGACACGAAAACCAAAAGGGGCCATTTCCCACCGGCAATTGGACGGCGGCGTGAGCAAACAAAGCGCACAAACGCACCGGTTGGTGGCGCGCACGCTCGCTTAAAAGTGAACACACCTGACTGACGAGCTCAAGCGCGCGACTCTTCCCAATGACCAATGAAGTGCCAGCGCAACACTTGTACCTGCATACTGGCTACCTTCATCTTAATCTGCCCCGAGTGGCTCCGTGGGAGTGACCGCAGATAAGACTTCCCGAAAAAGTGGAGTTTTTGACACCACGCGGCTCTCTGATCCATTTTTTTCCCCCGCTTGAGTAACAGGAAAAATCTTTGCCAGTATGACAAGAACATTCCTAGTAATTCAACGGCAACATTTCATGCGAGATCAGCACAGTTTATGACTTGAAGATCAAGATTAGGCGATGATGAATCTCAGCTTCTCACCTACGGGAAATGCCAACATGTTGGAAGTCGGACCAGTGTAGGCACACTCAAACGCATTATGTCAGTTGTACGTTAACAGTATCAACAGTATGTTGTGGTCATTAGAAAGTGTGTGTGTGGTGATCACAGTTCATAAAAAGAGGCAATGTGATGAGACGGCATCACTCACGATGTGTTTCGAAGCTGTATATCCGATGATAAATAATTTGGCCATCACATGCCCTTTCTCGGTCTAATTTTTGTTCTATAGTGTTTGAGGTTTCACAAAATGCTCTCTCGGTAACGTTGGCAACCACCTGTTGCCCCCCATACAACAAAATAACAGCTTTGGGCTCTGTTAAAACAGGTACAGTATACATTTGAGGAAGAGGAGATTCGTGCACAAGAGTGAAGGTATTTTTCTCAACTGGATTAAGTCCCATGTGCCACATTGACAGTGAGAAGTAGGGCAAAAAAAAGACAGCGAGAAAGTTTGAACCCTACTTCGCTGATATCGTAATCATCCGATTGTCCTAAAGACAACAGGGCGCGGATATTGAGCCACAAAAGACCTTCCAGAAGCTTGAGAGCACATGACGAAGTTGTTCATTGAATCAAAACGCGGCTGCTCACCGCCACTGAAATGTACTAAAGCGCCCAATGACAGAAGGCTCATTTTTCAAACAAATTCAAAACTCCGGCCCGAGCTTTTTTTTTTCGCCACAAACCAAGTGAAAATCAAGATGACACGACGTCACACCCACGCGTTTGTTAAGAAAGTAGGTCGAACTTTGAGCAAGTTGACTCGACGGTCTTTGACGAACTTACCACGGCGTCTTTTTTTTCTTTAACCCCCCCACCCTCCTTATTTTTTTAAAAGGCGAATCAGCGAGCAAATAGCGAGCGTTTCACAGACAAACAAGTGACCGCCTTTCGCCTCAATACTTTACCGTTGGCGTATGGCTGCCCAGTCACATTCTGGCCGTTGAAGCCCGCCGTTGACATCTTGAAAACGGTCACCGGGTTCCGAATGGGAGCGGTTAGCTTAGGGGAGCTATTAGCCGCTTCTTCTTCTTCTCCTTTTCGCCAACTGGTTGTGGAACGAGTCGGCGGATTAAGAAACAAACGTCCACGTGCCGGCGGCGTGGGTTTGTCTTGAAAAATGTGACTGTCTGGCTGGCTCGATCACACGGCCATGGCTGCGGGACGAAAAGTCCCCGTCGCGAGTGACACTACGGCAATAGCAAGGCCTCGGCGAAAGCAGTCGTGTACAAACCGGAAATTGGGATCACCCAAGAAGGATCAACGTCGAAATTGTCGAGCATGCGCAGTGTGTACACGTGGCATTTCCTGTCGTGCTCTCCGTTTTGCAGTCTAGGAGAAACAAGAGCTGCTTGTGGATGTCCACTTGTCTCTACTTCCAAATGCGCTTCACCAATGTCTTTGGTTTGTTTCTAGCAGTGGTCACATCGTCTCAAACAAAGCCGGCGGCTTCGTAAAAGTCATTACCAGGGGAGAAAGTCACATAAAACGAGAACCTGTGCCCATCTGAACGCGGTGCAGGCAGTGCTTCTCAGTTAGGCTCCACATGTGGTTTGAAAGTTGCCTCAAATGTTATGTGGGATCTTGGATTGCAGCTAACGAATATTTTCATCAGTGTTGATTTTCCTTATTAATGGAAGAATCCATAAAGAATACTGTTATTCAAATCCAGGACATTTACATTCTTCTTTCCAGAACATTGTATCATCATTTTTTATTTCTTTGTACTTGCAGAGTCAGGAGACCGGTTGTAAAGATCAAATGGTATTGTCACATTTTTACACTAAAAGTATACTCAATAAAACCTTTCAATTTTAAGTACAACTTTATTGTCAAATGTGGTGTATATGTAACATACAGCACAGTTTGACATTGACACAATTTGAAAACTAACTAACGCGAACCAAACGAATCAATAAATGTCCCTAGCATGACAATATGGATCGCGTTTTGAGTGAGGTTGTGCGCAATACGTTTATAATTCGGTAAAATGTGGTCATATGAGAAATAACGTCTTACAGAAGTAAAGAAGTTCGATAACATGGGGCTTGGTGCCTCATTCAAATAGTTCCGCCTCAGAAACGCATGTTCCGACAACGGAAAAATAAATGTGCACTGTATGTTTAGTGTTTTTAAATCTAAATGATCATGTTTATTGGATTTACTTTGACTGGTTGGTTGTATTTTGACTGGTCCGCACGCCTATCGGACTTTGTTTTCTTCTAAACAACCGCTTTTGGACGCGATTGGAGTAAAATCAGTAGATGGCGTTAGTGAGGCACCACAGTGTTCAAATCGCCGTTCGACACGAAGACGAAGTAGAAACAGAAGAAGCCATTGCGGTGTCGTGGCTCAGTTAACAACACACGAAAAAAAACGGGGGAGACAGGCGAGCGATCGAAAGAGCGAGCTGGCTGTCAGCGGGATCACTTCGCATTTTTCCCCAAGCCACATTCACATGAGCAGACGAGTCAAGGCATTCGGCAGACGAATCCACGCCTGAAGAACGAGTGAGTTTCCCGGCGGATGACGCGCACACAGTCGGCCGTCTTAAGGCGAAACGTTCGCCATCTCGGTCGCGACTCATGCTAGGCTAACAATGCTAACGTCAAGTTGGGCTAACTTCGCTCTTTTCGATCCGACTGCTACTCGCCGTGAAATAGCAATTGTTTTCTGAAAACAACTTGCTGTCTTTGTGGTTCGTCTGAGTGGGTCGCTTGTGTTATGTTAGTTCGATGATCACGAGTTTTGGGGCTTGTCGATGCGACGGCGCCGTTCGGAGAAAATGACACGTAACTAGTAGCTTCCTGCTAGCTTCCGAGAGCCGCTAGCATATAGCGTATATCTACATTTTTTGTTAGATACTCCCTTGTACGCTTTTTTTATATTTAAACAAAGATGATTCGAAAACAGCCTGTTCTCGGCGTGACGTGACGTGGCGGGGATTAAATATGAACCCAAAGCTAGTCGAGCTTATCTTAAGGCAACGGTTTTGAGGTGAGGTGCAGCATCATTTCCAGCAGCTCGGTCTGTTTTATTTTCCAAATGTATTTCTGACGTTACTTGTGTCAGCGAAATTAATCGACCTGCCTCCCCCACCACGGGAGGAAACTCGTCTTGTTTCGTTTGCATCTCCATCATAATGCCAAGTCAGCACCGCAAATAATCTGTTCTCAATTGCCTTCCTTGGGATCATATAGAAAAGTTGCAGTAAAAAAAACATTTGTTGACCATTGTAATAAGAATAATAAAATATTCATTGTCCATGGTTTTTACAACGGAGTTACGTTCTCTTGTGAGGCATTAGTATCTTCAAAAATATCATCATTACAATAAATAGTAAAATGACGACGAGATTGTCATAAACCAAGGACCCGCCATACTGTATTTCCTGTCACCGATGTATTAAAATTAGGCCTGAAACAATGACATGAATAATTAGATTGAAAAATGAGCGATGGATCGAGTGGTCCACTCACCCGACTATGCTGTGGGAAGCGTTGGGTTCGCTTCCCATTCGTTGAAAGTTTGAATGGCCAGAGATTGACCGGTGACCAGTCCGGGGCGTAGTCTGCCAGCAGGGCAGCGGGCTCGGCGCGCTCCAGCTCACCTGCGAGTTGAAAACGGGCGAAGCGCCATTCAAAGTCAAGGGAATGGAAATGGATCAACCGCCCGGGACTGCATATTTGCCCCGCTCGTCACAGAGGAAAGCCATCCCGGGTGTTTTGTCTCCCCGGTCGGTGCGCCTTTGTGAGAGTACTCGCCTGACAACATTCCGGTGTGGGGAATCGCAACGTAGCCTAATTATATACATAATAATACACATTATGCATTCTGCCACCTTTTAATTAAAAAAAAACATCAAACTGGTCGGCACGTGTGAACCAGGCTACGAGTAGTTAATTGTGTGCAGTTTGTAATCTCAGATAATTGGATGTCATAAACCCAGGGCCTTGTTTATCTTTTTTTTCTCTTTCCTTTGCCTGAACTTTCCAACGAACCTCCAAATTTGACTAAATTATGTTCAGAACAACGCTATCCGAGCGAGCCGACAATAGTTTTTTTTTTCACACGTCGGCTACAATAGAGGCGTCCGGCATTGGGCTGGCATGTTCTTAGCGCACGTGACGCCAATAAGGAGGCGGCCGGCGTGACCCCTGGATGACGTGTAACTCGGCTGAAGTCGATGTGGCGGCAACCTTTGGCTCGGTTACACTTTAGCCCCGACGATGTTACATCACGAGCGGGAGGAGAGGACGCCATTGGTTACGCCGCTCGAGAAAGGGATTTCAAAGAAGGGGGGAAAAAAGCAACATTTCTCCCACACAAAGACAGTACAAGTGCTTAAAAGCGTATGACACTTTTTTTCCCCCCTACTTTGCACTTCAAATTAGGAATGGACAAGATTTCAGTGCCTCTTGGGGGGTGGGGGGGTCACATTGTGCCAACTGTACCACTTGATGTTTTGCCAGCTGAACCTAAACTTTGCCTTGGTTGTAATTCTCGGATGTGCTTCCTTTCACAGGATTGAACAGCTCCAAATATGTCATTCATATTTGAATGGATTTATAGCGGGTTCAATAGTGTACTACAGTTTTTAGGTGAGTACCACAACCTAGCGACTTTTAGAGACCACACACACACACACACACACACACGAGGCCCTAACGCTAGCGACCCCTCAATTGCTGCCCGCGTTCTGGAGCGCGTCCATGCGACCGCTCTTCGGTCGGTCCTGTTCTCCCTGTCGCACAGGTCGCGCCCGCGCTCGTCAGTCGCAGTCGAGGCATGACGGGTAGCTTTGGGTCGGGAGTGGCGGCTGACTCACGGGAGGGCAAACGTGTAAAAGGTGTTTTCAGTACGGCATGCACCCACAAAAAAAAATAAAAACATCCTTGGAGGAATGATTATAAAAGACGGGAGTCAAACTCGCGTTTCCTTGACCTTATCGGTGGGGAGGGGAGGGGGGGGGGGGGCGTGTGTCACAATTAGCCTCTTTTTGAGCCCGACATGTTGCCCTTTGTTTGCAGGACTGTACAAGAAGTCGGGCAAGCTGGTGTTCCTCGGCCTGGACAACGCCGGCAAAACCACGCTACTGCACATGCTCAAAGACGACAGACTGGGACAGCACGTGCCCACTTTACATCCCAGTCAGTAGTGCGGCCGAGCACCACGCGAAAAAAAAACGAGCAAACGTTCGGGCTTTTCCCTCACTGACATTTTTGATCGCTTCCATCTACTCGTTGTCACGCAGCCTCAGAAGAGCTGACGATTGCCGGCATGACGTTCACCACGTTTGACCTTGGAGGCCACGCGCAAGGTGGGTGCTGCTTCTTGGCGCTACAGCGACCCAAATGGCTGCAAATAACCCCCCCCCCTCCCACCGTTGTGCCGCCAGCCCGCCGAGTGTGGAAACACTACCTCCCTGCCATCAACGGCATCGTTTTCCTGGTGGACTGCGCCGACGGCGTCAGATTGGCAGAGTCCAAAGCGGAACTTGATGTGAGTGACCTCCAATAGGACCCCCGGACGCATTTCCATCCAAAGGTCCACGAACTGAAAAAGTCACAATCGGCCACAGTTGGAACAATTCTTCTTAAAAAAAAAAAGATCAGCTTAAGATAACTTAATGCTACCTTTGAGCAATATGGTTGAACACATTTGAAAGAGCAACACACGTAGACAGACATTCATACTCACAGGCATGTATTCTTTATCCTATGTAAAGACCAACTCATATTCTTGTGCCTTACCGTCATCGTCTCCATGCGTGTACCCGTATATTGGTATCATACCGCCCCCTCGTGGCCAAGGTTGTCACTTCACGGCGCCTGTTCAGCGAACGTCAGACGGCGGTCTTTCTTTCCGTCCCGGTGGTAACGCATTTGTGCGACTTTTGCGCCTGTTCAGGGTTTGATGACGGACGAGACCATTGGGAACGTGCCCATCCTCATCCTGGGCAACAAGATCGACCGGCCGGAGGCCATCAGCGAGGAGCAGCTGAGGGAAAGGTTTGGACTGTACGGCCAGACGACGGGCAAGGTGAGCGGCCGCCCGGAACCTCTCGACAGTGAGGCGGACATGCCGACTGCTACGCCGCAGGGTTGCTTTAAAAAAAAAAAAAACAATAATAATAATCTTCAAACTTGAAAGGGCTTTGACGGAGCGCGTGTGGTTTACCGCAGGGCAACATCCCGCTGAAGGAGCTGAACACGAGACCCCTGGAGGTGTTCATGTGCACCGTGTTGAAGCGCCAAGGATACGGAGAGGGATTCCGCTGGCTCTCGCAGTACATCGACTGAAGGCGGCGCCACCTGCCGCACCCTCACCGCAACTACAACAAATAGAAAGAGCAGCAGCAGCGGCGGCGGCGGCGGCGGGCGTGACCGCCCACCCACCACCAAGACGACGATGACAACAACTCGATCCCAATAGACTTTTATTGGTTCTTTGGGTTCTGCACTTACACAACCACACATTCGTTTGTCCCTCTCTATAGCGCAAAGTGGACAACCTTCCCCCCCCCCTCCATACAACGGCGTCCATTTGTTCTTTACACGGCATTTCTATTCAATCATGTTTTTGTTTACTTTTATGACGGCATCAATAAACGGAAAGGACCAACACCCCCCCTCCTTGCCTTGCTCACACTGAGGGAAAAAAAAATCCCAATTTGATTTTCTTTAATATATATTTTGATATTAAAAAAAGTAGCGCAATAGCTCAATATTACAAATGTATGAAATGTACACCAAAATGGTACATGGACGTTATATCCTTTATGTTCGTTACATTATGCATGCCTTGTTCTGTTTCAGTTGTAACCCCCCCGACCCCACTTTTTTTTTCTTTCAGATTATGGCTATGATTGTTAGAAAAGTAAGAGGAAGATGCCATTTGGGGTGAGGGGGGGGGGGGGGGGGGTATTAGCACACATGTCCAGTTCCCTTGTGTCTCTCTTCATTCCAGCATCGGGTGGCGACTGCATTCCAAAAGCAAGGCTGGTGGTGGCGGCGGCGGTGTGGTTTGCATCATAAACGTGTAAGAAGAAGAAATGATAATAAATGTTTGCAATGAATAACAGGCTTTGACATCAATACAGCAAAACGAGCGCATTTTTGTGCGTTCTTGACCTCGCGTCACCCAAATTTTTCCTCTTCACCAGTGACACAAACGTTTGAGTGGGATCATTTATTTTGGAGATTACACAAATCCTGTGGACAACTTTGAAAAGGTACAAAAGGAAAAACTGAAACACTAAGATGACTTCTTGGTATTGTATCTTACAAAAAAAAAAAAAAAACGTACATCACTTCCTTCTTTTGCGACACTATTTTGATCCATTGTCACTCCTATTAAAAATCCGTGCGCGAGAGAGAGAAGAGTTCAAAGTGGCTAGAAAAGTCCAACGTACCCCGTTACAAAGTGGGCATATCAAGCTGGACGGGGCGGGGTCCGTTCTAGGGCGTGGGGGGGCCGGCGTCGTTACCACTGTCCACGTCGTGCTCGGCGGGGCCGTCGTCGTCATCCAGCTGTTGGCTGGTGTAGTTGGTGATCTCCAGGAAGCCGCTGGGCTCCACCACCACGTTGGACTGGCTCGAGTCCGGCACGATCGAGTACTGAGGGATCACCTGCGCACCGCAAAAACACACACGAGTCCAAGTTTAGCTTCTCTACAATTTTTTTTGGCGGGGGTCAACACAAAGTTAAATGAAATGACCACAAATAAGCCTTGCAAAGACATTGTCCAGAAAACCGAAAGCGCCTGGAAAGGAGCGCAGACGTACCTGGATCACCTCCAGGCGCTCTTTGGCAAAGTGTTGGGCCGCCGCTCGCTTGGCCTCCAGGGCCTGCGCCTGGGAGGGCCGCTCGCCAGACGAGTCCACCAGCACGGGCTCGGTGCCGGGGTCGATCTGGGCCTCCATCATGGAGATCTTCAGGATGTCGGACACGGACGCCTCCTCGTCCAGCGCCGGCCCCGAGCCCGGCTGGCCCGCCAGCTCGGCATCGTCGCTCGGGACGGGCGGCGCGTGGCCGGCCTGCTGCTGGTGGATGCCGCCGAAGGTGATTTTGGTGACGGTGGCGCTCTGCGTGATGATTGGCTGCTGCGCTCCGACGCGCGACACGACACTCGCCGTTAGCATGCAAGTTCCCACTCGATATGTACGATTTGCGCGATATGTCGACGGACTGACCTGTACCGGCGCGGCCTTGTCGGCGCCAATGGGGTGGTGCGCCTGCAGCGGCGGCGGGTGCGACATGGGCGCGTGCAGCGGCCTGTGGTGCGACGTGGGCGCCTGCTGTAGTTTGGGCAGCTGCGGCGTGACGAGCGAGGGGGCGGCACCCTGAGGCTTGGCCGGACTCTGCTCTCTCAGTTTGGGGAGCTTCTTGGCCGGTGAGGACGAAGAGGAGGGCGAGGGAGAGGAGGGGGGCGGAGCCTGGTTGAGCTGAGGTTTACTCTGCAGCTGGGGAGGATGAGGAGGAGGAGGAAGAGGTGGAGTGGTGCCTTCTGGGTGGCTGGCAGCCGTGAGCTGAGGAGCGGCGTGGGGGGCTTGCTTGGGGGCGTCCGTCTGGTTGCTGGAGCGGTAAAACAAGCCGGTCTGAGGGTCCAGCGTGTCGCCTTCCAGCTCGCTCGCCTCCAACGCGGACTCGCTTTTACCATCGGAAGGCTGCGACGCAAAAGATGATGACATGCAAATAAAAAGAAGTCAATCAAGGAGAATACACCCGACACTTCCCGGAGTAGGATTTGTCCGGGTGTGAGCCCTGCTGTCCTGCACTAAAATGGCCGCGTCAACAAAACGGCCGACTTCCTGTTCCAGTTGGGCCATGGATCGTTTTTTTGCGCATCCTGTCCTGAATGACATTTCCAACCCAATTTGCCGTCAATTCTTCAAACAGGCGTCGGGGTCCAATTTTTGTCCGTTTTTTTGGAATAACTTTTCAGGGAAAAGTTGGCAAGCCAAAACTTGACAAATTTTCCAGGAAGCCAACTGAATGAATTTGCCCAAAATGGCGGCCTCAGAGTAAAACGGACGACTTGCTGTTCAATTTGGGGGATGATTTCTATCGATTGTTCGCTTCTTGCGTTCCGTCACGATAGACACACACACACTTTTCTCCTCACCCTGAGGCTGACGTGCGTCACCGCGGTTACGGGCGTGGCGTCGACCGGCTTGTTAGCCACGGGAACCTGGCCGACGCTTTTGTAGGGGGCGGCGGGGGTCGAGGCCGCACGCTCCTCCATCGTCGTCGTCCGGCTCACTTTAGCTGCGAGGCAAACGTCAGGCGTAGCGTTGGCGAGAGAAGCGTCACAAGCGAGGCCACGAGACGGCAGGGCGGGATGTGGTACCAGGCGGCGGAGCGGTGGCGGCGGCGGCGCCCGCTTGGGGCTCGCCGCCGGGCGGCCGTGACGACTCCGGGCTGCTCCTCTTCTCCTGCGCCAGCTGGATGGGCACGGCCATCTGGCTCAGGTCGATGTGCGCGTGCTGCCTGGCTTTGGACTCGCCCTTCTCCTTCACTACGCGCACAACAGGGCCGTTTTTGCTTTAGCGCCATCTGTTGGCATCTCAGTTGTCAAGGAGCAACGTTCAGATGAGATGAGGCGCCGGTAGCCATATTTTACCCGAGGTCTGCTGCAGCTCCAGCAGAGCTTTAATGGTGGACGCGGCGGACTGGGATTCGGCGGCGGTCACCTCCTGGTAGATGATGGTCGGGGCCGACTCCACCGACACCTCCTGCTCCGTCCACTCCTGCTCGCGGGAGGACAGCACGTGCAGCACCGCCTGCGTCTCTGCCAGAGGGACGAGCCCCCGAGAGCGCATTCAAGCATTTGGCGGCTTCGAGAGCCCGGCGCCACGCCAACGCCGCGGCGTCCCGCCTACCGTGCGACGCTTCCCCGGTCGAGCTTTCCGCCAGGGCGCCGCACTCGTCCTTCGTGCCGCCGTCTTGAGCGCTAACGTGGGCCGCGTCGACCGAGCGGGTGACCTGCTGCAGGGTCTCGCTGACCAGCTGCCGGGTCTGTTCGCTCACCACGGCCGTCTGGTACACCGGCTTGGGCTTGATGAGCACCTGGAGCAGAAAAAGACAAAAAAAAAAAAAACCCCAAAACTGCTGCAATCTCGAATTTTGAAGGAAGGGAAAAAAAAAAGTGACTAACCTGCGTCTTGCCCTGCTGGCCGTAGACGATCTTGGTGGGGATGATCTTGGTGGCGGCGGCGGAGGCGGCGCCGGCGCTCAGGCCTTTGGGCTGCGTGACGATCATCTTGGTGATGGGCCTGCCGGCGGTGATGATGGCCGGTTTGGTCCCCGGGACGGCCTGCAGGCTCTTCTCTCCCTGGCGCCGGCGTAACAAGGCTTGTTAAAATGAAATCCTCGCACGCTCAAGGCCACGACTTTGCCGCCGCCGCCATGTTGCACGTATTTCCGGGTGACCCGTGACGCTGCGGCCGGGAAACGCACCATCGAGGCTCTGGTTCACGCCCACAACGACTATTTTTTTTTTTTTTGTCAACACCCAGTTGAGTCTGCCTCCATGCAGATGTAGGCCACGCCCCTCACCAAACTTGCACAGGTTATGGAAAAAAAAAAAATAGATCCCAGGAAAACTTCAGGGCTGTCTTTTATTTGTAATCAAATTACTATTTGAGAGAGTCATCGTTTTAGCCCTCCATAGACTTTTATATTTTATTTTTTTTAATGAAATTGAAAATTGAGGTCGGTACGCGGTCCCCGCCCGATGTGCTACCACCCGGAGATACACCGGCGCCCGTTTAAAAAAAAAACAAAAAAACAGTGTAACGGCCTTGTACTGACCCCCGCGTTCAACAAGGTGGTGACCACGTTCTTGCCGGGCAGCCCTTGGATGGTGGACCCTTTGCCGCTGGTCTTCTGGACCACGATCACGTTGGGTTTGGACGACATGGGGATGGTGGTGATCTTTGTGGTGGTGCCTGCGGACGCCAAAAAAAAAACAACACACCGGTCGTACACGCAGCATCCACATTTTCCGAGCCAGATATGGACGAGATACACGTGGACGCCACTCGTACCCGACACCATGTTGCTGCTGATGATCTTCCCGCCCAGCGTGGCCAAGGACTTGGGCACCACCGTGATGATGCTGCCGCTCGTGGTCTTGACGTAGGTGGCGGCGCCGGCCGAGGCCGAGATGCGGGCGCCCAGGTTGGGGGCCACGGCGGGCCGCGTGTAGGTGGCCTGGGTGGCTGCGGGCACAAGGTTGCACAAGGACCTTTAGCACCTCGGGAGCAGATACGCCGGAGCGGCCGAGAAAGGGCCGAAGCCACCCGCTTGACTTTGGGCGTGGTCCGCTACCACTTGCTCACATTCTATTCAACTTTTGTTTTTTTTGGGGGGGGGGGGGGGTGAAATTTCACCGGCAGTTTCCCCGAAGAAAAGCTAACGAGTGGGCAACCTGTGGGCTGAGTGACCAGCTTGGTGGTCATGATGGCTCCGTTGCTGCTGACCACCATGATGGGCGAGGAGCTGCTGCCGGCGCCGCCGCCGCTGGACAGAGCCGCCGCCGCCGACGGCTTGGGCAGGATTTTGCTGGGCTGCACCTGCTGAGTGATGATCTTCACCCCTGCGCACACAAAATTCCTTCACCAATGAACGTGGGGCTTTTTTTCGTGTGAAAAGTGGAAATCCTACCAATGTGGGGAAGCAAAGCCCATGAAATCAATAAATCCGTAAACTCCTTGTTCTCCGTTTCTTACCAGACTCTTGCTTGATCTGAATCGTGGGCTTGGGGCCCGGCGAGGCGGCGGCGGCCTGGCCCACGCCGGAAGCCCCCATGGACGACTGTTGCTTGGGGAACTGGCCCAGGATCTGCGCCGGGGAGCCCGCCAGGGTCTTCGGGGAGGGCAGCCTGGCCGAGGCCACTTTCACGCCCGCCGAGGCGGCGCCTGAAAGCGCAAAACAGCGCATTTGAGCTTTCCACCGCGTCATCGAACGTTCCTGTCGGCGTCGACGCCGCTTACACGAGGACACGGCGGACATGACGGCCGAGGGCGAGGAGGAGACCACGGCGGTGACGGCCGGCGCGGCCGAGGGGCCGCAAGTGGCCGCCGGGAAGACCACCGTCTGCTTGTGGGTGGGCGTGGTCAGGATGGAGCTGGAGGCCAACTTGGACACGCCGGCGTTGTTGTGCGACTTGGACAGGATGTTGGGCACAAAGTTGGAGCTGGGCGACGTGGTCACGATGATCACCTGCGAAGGAGAGCGCCGCCCGAAGGTGAGGGGGAGAAGGACGACTGCCGGTTGCGGATGCGCGGCGGCCACCTTTTGCGTGCTGCTGCTGGTGGTCTGAATGGTGGGCTTGGTGAAGGTGATCTTGACGGGCGACAGGTGCGGCGGCAGCGAGTTGGCGATGCTCTGCATGAGGTTGCTCATCTTGGGGCTGCCGCTCACCACCGGCGCCGCCGCCACGTGCTTGGCGGCGGGCGACGACACCTTGGCCGCCTCCTTCAGCAGCACCGGCGACGAGCCGGACGAGTTGGTGCGCCGGCGCTTGCGCGGCTTCTCGTCCTCATCGGAGCAGCTCACGCCTAAAAATCAAGACCGCGTCCGTTTTAGGCAACGCGCGGCGCTCTCCGCGGGAAAGCGCCGCGCTGCGGTGTCACTCGGCCGACTTTTGACGTAGACGGTGCTTCCGCTGGGCAGCACCACCACGCTGGACGAGGGGCTGGGTGGCCGCGGGGACTTGGTGGCCGTTGCCGCAGCGCCGCTCGTTGCCGTGGAGCTGCTGGAGGTGCCTGTCGTGCTCGTGTAGGAGTAACACACGACCACTGCGAGGGAAAGGAGGAGGGGAGTCTTGTCACTTCACATTTGTGCGTTTCGCAATTAGACACGTTCCCCCCCCCCCACTGCAACCAGTCCCCAGCTACTCACTGAAAATGGTCGCCATGTTTTTTTTTTGCTTTTTGGGACAATGTCCAAAGGCGCCACCAGATGGTGCTAAATGACTCAATATGAAACTCAGATCGTTCAGCCCTAAGAAGGGACAAATTCAGTACGTGGGGGGGGGGGGGGGGGGGGGGGGTTCACTGGGAGGGCTGGCAGTGAGTTTTGAATGTTTTCAGGGCAGTGAGAAACTAAAAAAATAAAAAAAACGCCGCTCTTTGGACTACATTTGTGACCCCAGTGGAATCGCCTTTGTTGCATCACAAGAGAAAAAAAATGCTCCAAAAAAAAAAAAAATCAAAGAACCTTGTGACAGGTGATGTCACAGAGCAAGAGCCTGCCTTTGTGCTCTCTGCCGCTAGTTTGTCAGACTCGTGCGGAGAGACGAAGGCAAGCGGAGCTATGGGTGCGTGGCAATCTTGGCTTCGCGATATCATGATTCAGCTTTTTGGGCTCGGTGACAAAATGGCGCCCACCCACCTTCCTTGTTCCCCGTCTCAGCCGGCAACAGCATGGAGGCGTTGTGAGTGGCGGCGGCGCTGGCCACCGCGTTGGCAGTGGCGGTGAAGGCCGTCTGCGGGACCAGCCGGGGCATCAGCGGCACCAGCCGCCGGCCCTCGATGGACCATTCGGACGAGCTGTTCTGACCCGCCATGCTGCGTGGGGGGGGGACGCCACCAAAGGCGGGTGAGTGAGGCGCGCTCGATTACCGACCGAAGCGCTCAGCCGGCGGCGAGTTCACTCACTGGTACGCGACGGTGCAAAGGCGCTCGTCGTTGACGGCGCGGCGCACTTCGGCGCGGTGGCGCTCGGTTGAGATGCTAAGGAGAGGAAAAAAATCTGCTTTGATTTCAAGGCATGTGAAAAATAATTCCGTCAATGTCGTGAATGAGTCGATCGCTATCCATTTGGGATTGTATGCATCCGTGGAGAGTTGTAGAACTATTAAGCACACCCATAATTCACTTGGGAACACCCCAAAAAAAGTGGCACACGCCAAGAATTACCCAAGGATTTTGGTGAGCTCTCCCAGCAGATCCTTCTTGTCCTTAGTGAGGTCTCCCTGGGCTCGCAGGGCGCTGATGACGCCGGCGTACGCCTCCAGCTCTGCCAAGAGGGGGACAACGCGTTCATACCGCGAGGGCCTCAATCGCGTAAAGCTCCTTCGAATACAAACAAAGGATCTTGAACCGAGATGGGTTTTACGATTCATCCTCATCCATGAAGAGGGTCTCTCTCGTGCCGATGGCAGTTTTCACATGCCGAGATGTTAGAAACCGCGCCGAGAGATCTTGTTGGCAATCTTTTGACCGAGGATGCCAACTTGGAGCTTACCCAGTTTGCGCAGTATCCTTTTGCACTCATCCCTGCCCAGGTCAAGGATGGTGGGCCAGACCACCGGCATGGTCCCAGTCAGCAGCGGTTTCTCCAGCTGAATCATTGGCTAAAGACAACAATAATGGCAACATTATCTTCACTAGAAATACAGTTGGCAGACAAAGTCTTATTCTTATTCCTTCAGAGGATAAAGAAGATCTGCCTGTGGGTATTGTGTTAATGTCCGTCGACATGAGGGAGCACGGCTAGCAAGAAACGCGGCGACTAACACTTGGAAGTGTGTTTCTTGGATTTAAACCACACACGAGAGTCAGGGCGCTCGTATTGGATTGGATACAACAGGTGAAATTGATGAATCTGAATGGCAATTTTGCCTGCCCGGGTTTGAATTTAAGCCAGGCTTAATATGACACTAATGTGACAGTGCTAAAACTTGAACTACAAGTGGAACGATGCAAACAATAATGACAGGGCGCGCGCCTCATCGTTTCTCCAAGCGACTCAAGAGAATCGCCGGAAACGGCTGTGGACGATGGTTGTGTGCGTTCTGTCACTTTACTGCCCATTTCTCGCCACCGGGAACACATCAGGTTCAGCAAACGATAACGCGTCCAAAGGGTGTCATTACTTCATACGAGCAAATGATGTTTAGTGGCGGGCGCGAGGGCGGTCAAATGACTGACGTTAGCTTCGAATGTTAGCCTCTGCTGGAGTGGCTTACCTCTCGTTAGCAGGACAAACACAAGGCCTCGACAGCGTTAAAAAATACACAACTCCAAACAGCCATAGTTGAAGATTACATTTTATCCAAGCCTCTGCGTAGCGATGTTTTGCTCGAGTGAACCGGAGCGACAAGCGCCCGAAAAATGAGTTTAAAGTCAAATGTGCTAATGTTTACGTTGTCTGTTAGCAGAGCTCAGCCCAAAGGGAAGGAGCTTGCTCCTTCGTGGGATTTTTGATTGTTTTTTTTTGTCCCGCTTTTATCAAGTGCTGCCGCCTACCGACGACAAATAACAGCGCAGCCTCAGAATCAAACGACCACTTCGCGGACCGTTCAAAAACACGCCTACGTGGGCAGAAGACACACGCAAGAGACTCGATTGTGACTCCAGTTTGTTTTACGATCATGTCTGTATTAATTGAGTTTTACACTCTAACGGTGTGGAGTAGCTATAAAATTTCATTTGATATTTTGCCGTTTTAATCACTCCCTCGGAGGATCACGATGAGCATTTGAACGCATCTTTTTTTTTTGCCAACCGAGGGGAAGAGAAGAGGACAGAGGCGAAAGCATTTCCTTCTATTTTGCATCCGTGGGAAGATTCATTGGGGGGGAAAAACAATTGCAGCGGGCCGACTTGGAGATAGAGAGACGACGCCATTGACAGGGGACGCGACGGCGAACTTTTATTTGGGGATTTTGAACCCGGCCGAAGTTTGACACAACTCCCCTCCCTCCCTCCTCTCACCCTTCCAGGATCCATCCATGACACCACGGTGTCATGAGGGAACACTTTCCCACGGAAAATAAAGACACAACCGTCTCGGAGTGCTACAAGTAAAGTACACTCCGCGAGAGTGTTTCTACGTTCTTTTGTTGCTTGCTTGTTTTTAAACAGAACAAAGGGTGGAGAAAATAGAACAGACTGCAGGGGGGGGGGGAAATGCTTGTGGAGGAGCGGCAGTTGTGATTTTTTTTTTCTTCCAGGAAACACTCCCCAAAAAGAATATAACGGACTCTGGCTGGATGCTTCACCAAGCCCGAAGAGACAAGTGTTCTTTTTATTACACTAAAACGGCGTTATGAACATGTTATTCGGCTGAAAAAAAAAAGTTGGACAACAGCAAGGGAAGCCCAATGAGCGGGACACAGACGACGCTCACCGATAGGTAAGCTCGCGAGTTACCGTCGTTGCATAATGATGAGTGAAACTACGGGGAAGGCTGTGTTGAAAAGTCAAGTTACGGAGTCATGTCTGTGTGCTCGTGTCCATGACGTACACGCCGATCGCACGACAAGGTCGTGGTTGACCCCAAGGCAGTGTCAAAAAACTGCAGTTTTCCGTAATGTTTGGTTGAATTGGTGGCGGCTACTTTAAAATTGCTTTTTTTGGGGGGCGAGTAGGTGGTAAAGCTACTTGGGACTACTGATAGCACCGAACTCCAGAAAGGGCGACCGAATATTAGGATTTCAGAAGCAATTTTTCAATCTGATTTTGGTGATGAGCAGTAATGTTTTTAGCGCAAGCATACTTTGGGCAAACAGTTGAACTTTGGGACGCATGAGTTTTGTCACAATAGGTGAAGGAAATTTCCAAAGCCACCCTACCGCAGAGCCCAGACATGAAATAAGAATAATAAATTAAAGAGGGTGTGCACACTTATGCAACCGCACAAAGGATTACTTTCCCCTCCAAAAGAAACCACACCAAAACATTTTTGCTTCAAGTCACAATGGTGAAAAAAGTTTTGAATTGATTTAAGTCATTTGTTTGTTGCCCCCCCCTCTCCAAAAATGCCATTTGAATAGGGGTGTGTAGACTTTTTGTAGCCACTGCATGTCAAGAGCCTCAAAGAGTCAATTGAAAGGCAAATTTTCTGGCTTTCTCCCCAACCACACTCGGGAGGGAAAAAAAAGAAATGGCCTAATTGAAGTCACACACGTTGGTGGTAGAGCATCAAAACAATCGCTCATTTGATTTGCTGACCCTCGGCAACAACGGGGCTCTTTTTTCCTCCCGACATCGCATTAAAAACGGCAAAAGGGGCTCTCCAACGGAGTACACACGACAATGGCATGGCGTGACGGCACGGAAATGAGAACAAAACTTTCTCTGGGGTGTTCAAATAAGTGACCGTGGCCTACTTTGGACGCAGGTCAGCCTCTCTTGGACCTGTGAACACGTTAGCGCATTTGTTAGCAAAGCATCGTTTCTCGAGCCGTGTGCACGCAAAGACGAAAAGGTCTCACGGCGATGCTCACGTGTTAGGCGTGGGGGCTTGCATCTGCGATGAACATCAGCGACATGTGGTACTTTGTTAGCCCCGTTATAAGGTGAGATCATCTTTCGGGCGTGTTAGCATTAGGTTAGCAGCCTTTGAGTGAGCTATCAAAATGAGTTTTAATAGTCAAGATCAAAGGGAAACAATCTTCTAGCTCAGGGGTGTCCAAACTTTTTGCCAACGGGGCCAGATTTTATGTGGTAAAATGTCGGGGGGCTGACCTTGGCTGACATTCTTAACATTGAACAACAATATTGTTCAACAAATTTTAGTAAGCCAGTCTGTTTCACATTTCCATTTTTATTTTAATTTCAACAATCTTAAGAATTTCTTTTAGTTCATTTGAAACAGGAATTTGAAATATGACATATCAGTCAATATAAACACGGAGTGATGTCTTGTTAATTCGTGAGTGATGCCCTCTAGTGTCTAAATGCTATTACTCATTTAGTGAATGCTATTACTCATGTAGCCACTAGAGGGAAGCAGTACTCTATGAAACATCACTCACCAGTCTACGAGACCTCAGTCAATGCAACACGTGTTCCATTGCGCCCAACCTGCGGGCCAGACGGCACTGATTTTATGACGGGGGCCGAGGGCCGGATGAAATTCGACCACGGGCCGGATTTGGCCCGCGGACCGGACTTTGGACATGCCTGTTCTAGCTGCTTTAGCCAGATTGGATCAAGCAGCCAGAAGAGGGTCAACTGAGCCCGGTTGGCACAAAGCTCCATTTCCTGTTCCATGCTCGTTCTCCTGCGCTGGCATGAGGAAGGAAGAGAAAAAAAAATCAACCAAAACACCAAATATGCATTCGCATGTCGTTAAAAATAGACAACAACAGAAGCAGGTGTACTTGAAATCATACATTTCTTAAACTCACCCTGGTGTGCCGTTTCATGCGTTGGTGTTCCCCCCCTCCCAATCTGCGCTGAAGTTTGGCCTCATTTGTGTTCTATTATCTAAAGCAGGAAGAGCAGGAAAAAAAAGGTTGAGTTGCCCAGCAACAGCCCTGCCAACTTCTTCTTGGTTTTTTTTTTTTGTTCCTTTTTCCTCTCCTTTCCAAGCGTTTCTCAGAGGAAAGAATCCGCTCCGGGGATTGCTGCTCTTTACTAACATCTGTGCTGTCATGTGACGGGAAGTAGCCAAGTACAAATACTTTGAATAACATACTTAAGTACTGTGACATATGCTTGAGCACTTCTTTCCGAGAACCTTTTACCGATACCCCTACGTTTAAAAAAAAAAAAAAATGGGTGCCTGTTCCAACATGTTGGAACAGGCTCCGCATCTGTGCCCTTTGTGGCCGTGAGTAGAAAAGTGGACAGACGCTTGCTTGGGAGTAGGCCCCCCGCTTGGCCTCTTATCATTGCGACTGCGCCACGTAATTGACAAGATTTGGAGAACACGGCAGCCATTCTAAAAATAGACCCCCCCCCCACCCTCATCCCACAAAAAAAAGACAAGAAAATAAACATAAGTGCTCAGTCCAGCATTCTTGTTCTAATCTGATGTGTAGCTCCGAGGGGATGTGAAGCAACATTGTTGGAAATGTCCCGATGGATGTCAAGTGAAGGCAAAGTTTAAAAAAACGAAACTAAAAGTGGCAAAGTGCCCGAGCGTAACCGATAAGCGGCTTACATGCGCAGTGAAAATGGGGCCGGTTTGAACGTTTTCTCTCATGCAAAGCAAGATTATCGCATGTCTAAAAAACCATCGAGTCTCAAGTCGTTTGCCGGCCGAAGAAGCTCACGCGCTAACTTCAGCGGCCCGCCAGGCCCAACGAGCGCCGCCGTCTCGTCTCCGAGACACTCGCGCACCTTGTCGCCATCTTTGCCAGCTTCGTAGCGCGTTCAGGAGTCTCGAGGGGAGCCAAAAAAACTTCCTCCTGTCCCTCGCTTCCGGGAATGGGCCCCCGCCAGCCCCCCCACCCCCTCCTCACCCCCTCCCTGTGACGTGGTGGCCATTGTTGAAAAGCCCAGGGCCCCCATTGTCACCACAGTCACTCCAAACAAAGCCTCCTCCCGTTTCAGAAGTCGCAGCGGCCAACTTTTACTCTTCGTACACAAACTTCAACCGTGAAGTCCTTCGGGCCATGTCATTCAAAAAAAAAAGAACTACGTGATCTTTTCAGCTTCTCAACTTGATGCCAACACATCCCTAAATGTGTGAGTCGCAGTAAATATATGCGCTTGGAGCATCCGGTAGCCAGACCACATGCCACTGGGTCATCACGGGCTTTTCCACGATGCAACAACGGGGCGCTCTAAAGCAGCCGCGGAAATCCAAAATCCCTGTCAACATGCTGGCTGTCATTTCAAAAATGACACCCCCCGCCCCTCCGCCGGAACTTTTCTTTTGTCTCACCATGATGTGCGCGTCTTCCTGACGTGCGCACACTCACGGCCGACGAGGCACTCTAAAGTGCCGGTGGTTTTCATGCTGGCCACACCTCTAAATTCAATTTTTTTAAAAAACATTTCCTGTTGCTGCCGTCTTCTCAGGACCCCGAGCATTCTCAACAAGGAGCCTCCAGAGAGGAAGCCAAAGAACGACAAATGCTCCATTTCACTCAAGCACGGTTTGACCCCACCGGTGAGAGACCCGCCTGCTCTAATTCCGTACGGTTAAAAGTCAAGTGCTTCTTCACCTGGTAGCACGAACCAGTGAGGCAACCCAAATTCAACTTTTTTTCTGGCTGCAGTCAACCCCCCCCCCCACACTTATCCAGGAATAGTTGATGAACATCACATGACTGATTGAAAACAGATGAACTCCGCCTCCAGACTGTCCATTTTGCTCATTAAAGTACCACGCGGAACGCAAGGGGGCTTCATACGGAACCATGTGCAGCGCCACATTCTTTTGTAACCCCCACCAGCCCACTATGTCAAAATTCTGACACATTAGGTGCATTTTAGGTTCTACTATAGGAAAAAAATGTGAAGTTGATCAAACCAAATGTGAAGCCACACGTGCTCCACTCCCAAGCTGGCTCATGATCACGCTTCGGATGAGGGAGGGGGGTACCGTGCAATGAGTGCGTCTGGTGTTTGTGCACGCGTGCTCACGGCAGGCCTGGTCCAGCGCTGCGTGATCATCCAGAGGGATGAAAATGGCTTTGGGCTGACGGTGAGCGGAGACAACCCTGTGTTTGTGCAGCTGGTCAAGGAAGGTGAGGAGCTCACACACACACACACACACACACACAGAGAAAGTAAGCCACGCGCTTGCACACAAACATGACTGTCGTGTGTTTACCGTTTTATAGATGGAGCCGCAATGCGCGCGGGTGTCCAAACTGGCGATAGAATCATTAAGGTGATTGATGGATCATTATTTTGTCATTTGAAGGCTTAACTTATGACCACGCTTGCTCTGAGGTTTTGTTGTCGGTCTGCCCAAAAACTGCACCTTAAAAACTGGACCAAATCAAACAAAAAACAAAACTTGAACTACAATCCGTAGTTTTGGCTTAAACAAAAACTGCCCCCCCCCCCCCAATTTTTTAGGTTAACGGGACCTTAGTGACGCATTCAAATCACACGGAGGTTGTGAAGCTGATCAAATGTAAGTACGCGCGCGTTGTTTGCCGCACGAGCTAGCATTTGCCAGCGCTAAACTTTTGTACATTTGGCGCACTCAGCCGGGTCCTACGTAGCACTTACAGTGCTGGGCAGACCTCCGGGTCTTCCGCAGATCCGCTGGAGGAAGACGACGACGACGACGACGACGACACGCTGGATGAGGAAGAAGAGAGCGGCAGCGACCTGTCGTTGCAGATTCACCCAGCGGGGAGCGACACGGCAGCGCGACCTGTAGCCCCGAGGCGCCCCCGCCGCACTCCTCCCTGCCCGATGGGGGTAAGCAGACGACGAGTCGGTCAGGGGAGTCGCTCGGTCATCGCAAAGTGTTCACGTTGACTTTCAAGTCGGCCCCGCTTGATGAGTGTTAGCATAATGCTAACACATAATGCTAAAGCATGCAGACGGGCTCAGGAAATGAGCATCAGTGCATACAGACGCAGAATATGACACGACTCGTGGGCTACGATTTTACCGTGACGCCCTGTAAAAAAAACGACCCGACATTCCTGCAACTTGAGTTGTGATGGCTTGTTGTAGCGCCCCCTGGCGGCCAAGCACCACCGTTCCTCCAATTCGGGGTATGTTTTGAGTGATAAGATTGTCTAATTGTCCAGGATGGATCCATAGACTCCGGGAACACCGAAACTGAAG